>NW_015506191.1:275389-312937 GCF_001515645.1 Sinocyclocheilus grahami | reverse complement strand
TAGTTAATTGTAATATACACTATACTATTACATACTGTTAATAATATACTTTAGTACACACTTTACTGTACTGTGCTACGCACTTTATTACTATGTTGCTGTATATAGTGTAACACTATTTTATAGACTTCACAATACTACACAATTTGCTACAATTTACTATATACTAGTACACACTTCACTGTAACATACACTTTAGTATACTGTGCTACACACTTTACCGTAATGTGCTATGCACTTTATTATACTACACACTTGTATTGTACACTACAAAATATCATACTAAACAATATGCTGTACTAAAGGCTTCAATATATTATACAATGTAGTGACTGTACTATACTACAGTATATAATGTAACACTATTTTGAACACTTAACAATACTATGCAATTTACTGTATACCCCCCGACACACATTTTAGTACAATATACACTATATACTACAAAATACTTGTATATAATATACATTGTATACTAATATACAGTATATAATATACTGTACTACACACTTGTACACTACAAAATATCATACTAAACACTTCAATATATTATACACTATACTATACTACTGTATATAATGTAACACTATTTTATACATTTCACAAGAATTTACTACAGAGTACACACTACACTGTAATATACGCAATATACTATAAACCCTTGTCTTGTTTTACTATAGTATACTGTTTTACACTTTATTATACTACACGCTTCTATTGTGCACTACAGAATATTATACTGAACAATTTGTTGCACTAAAAACTTCAGTATATTATATACTGCACTACGCTACACTATTATGTAGCATCTACTATGCTATTTACTTTGTTATATTAACATTTCAGTAAACTGGCTAAACTGTCAGGGTTTCTCATTCTTACTCTGAAAGAGCACTAGATGAATAATCACCTCAGGTTGCTTTCGCTCTCCTCTGATCTAGCGCTCCAGCTTGGACACCTCGACTAACACTCCCGGTTTGGCCTTTCTGTTTTTGCCACAATTTTTTTTGTCCTCCTCCTTCCTCTGAAGGTTGTTTTGGCTGTGCAGCATCTGGCACGGTCTTCCGAGACTTGAGAACAATGAGAAGAATGTTTGAGCGTTTCTCCACAGCCTCATCCTTGTTTTGAGAGCGTTTTTATGACCTCCGCTTCACGCCGCCCCAAACTCATGTCTGGCTGACAGATGTCGCGCAGTCGCTCGGACGGCCCATTCAAATAAACTATTTACAGATGACCTTTCCTCTGGACGCTCAAGTGGATCACTTGTCTGGCTGAACTCAAAAAGTCAGTCCGACCATCACCAACTACACCACTAACCTCCAAAGTGCTGAACAAGGGGTGTTTTTAAGAGCAAAACGCCTTGAAAACGTAAAGAGCATTAGAGAAACCGCATGCAGATGTTATTGAAAGTTCAGAAGTGTGACTCTGGCCTCTTACCTGGATGATCGGACTGCTCTCTCTCTCTCTCTGTATCTCCTCCGTTCAGAGCGTGAGAGGAACCTTAGCAGTTGTGTCTCAGAGGGAGTGTCCGACTCCTGTATAGACGCTATGAGTGTTTATATAGAGAGCGAGAGAGAAAGAGATGAGAGAGAGAGAGAGTTCGTCTGGGGGCCAGACGGGGTAAAAGTGAATGAGAGCAGAGCGAGAGAGACCAGCGAAGGGAATTCCTATTTCTATAACGTCAGAAGTTAAGCCCTCCCCTCCATCAGCGTGGATCACAGGAAGAGGCAGGGAGCAATTATACAGCAGAAAAGCTCATAAAAGAGAGACACTGTTTCCCTCTACACACACACACACACACGCCTCATGCTATTCACGTTTCATCTGATCTCTTCCAATCACTGTTTCACCTGCATCTGTTGAGTTTCATCCACTACAACAGCATGTGATCGCTCTCTTTCTAATTCTTTTACTATACTACACTATACAATCTTTTACTACTATACTGCACTTCAGCATTCTGCACTGGACTACACCATACTACACAATATTGTACTTCTATAAACAACAAAGTAATATTTTGTAGAACAGCACACAACAGTTTACTATAAAACTGCACTCTAGTTGTAGCGTAGGCCATATTACTCAGTGTACACTTAAATTGCATATATCAAGAAATATTATACTCCACTATTACACTACATCAAATTGTACTTCACTATACTGAACTATAAACAATTTTAGTGCAGTATGCTACAAAAATACCATATTATAGTGCAATGTTTTCTAAAATAAACATTTTACATTTTATGTATACATATTATATTCTATATAAACATTTCTACATCTGTCATTTTACATCTTTCTTTGTATACTAATCCCTTTACTGTACTATAGTACACAGTACTATATTTTAGAACAGCTGTACAGTTATATAAAATGATTTTTCTAAACAATTTACTATGCTATCCAGTATCCACCTTATTCTTCAACGTGGAAGTAAGCCTATGGGTGAGATTTCGGGTTCATTAGCCGCTATAGGGAAGTAATGAGAAAAATGACAACATGCAGGGAACGGTAAAACTGTCTGCACTACAAACCAGTGTGTTCATAATTAAGATAATACATTAAAATAATATGGTAAGACACACCCATTTTGAATATCTAACAGCAAAACCAGCTGTTTTGTACAGCTAAAAATAGCTGGAAGCGAATGAGACCGGAAGCTAAACCCATAGAATTAACAAATGGCTGCGCACGCTCTTACGGGAAGACAAAGGTGGATACAATGTGTATAATGTGACATTACTAAACAAGTATGCAACATATTAGAAGCAGATATTGTTATAAAAAAAGTCAAATGACTCTTTTGGTTTTGGTTATTTTCAGACACTTTTCATTCATGCTGGTGCTTCATTTTAAACATCTGAATGGTGTTTACAGCATGTCAACACTTGTATTAGGTCAGAAGGACACAAAGAGGGTCACACCTGCGCAGTGTTTACAGGACAGACACAGACATACACACA
Source organism: Sinocyclocheilus grahami (assembly GCF_001515645.1). Lineage (NCBI taxonomy): Eukaryota > Metazoa > Chordata > Actinopteri > Cypriniformes > Cyprinidae > Sinocyclocheilus > Sinocyclocheilus grahami. The sequence continues at coordinate 309,968 of NW_015506191.1, read as the reverse complement.
CTACAAACACTCCAGCGCTAAGAGACATGTGTTTACTCTGCGCTTGAACACACTTTACGACTGTCCGCTCCTGCCTGACCCTCCCCAGACACGGGCCGGAGAAAAGGGTCCGAACCACTGCGCACTGTCTGGACATCACACATTCCTCACACACGCTTACACACCAGTCTCACAGGAGCCCAGAAAAATGCTGCTGTAAGCACGGACTCACACACTGACTTCACTTCAGCTCATCCAACACATGACGAATGTCCGATATGTTCAGCTTCCGTCCAGGTTTTGTCACATATCTTAATATTTTTTGGCTAGAGTTTTTATATGCATTACTCTTCTGCGTGTTTACAGTCAGCGGTCAGGATGTCGTAGAGTCAAATTACCCATAGAGGGGTTGAATTTGTCATCCGCTGAATCAGAAAGTTTGTCCGTTATTATATTTGGCACAGAAGCTTGAGAAGGATATTTTTTCCATTCATTATTCTCTGTATTGCCGCACAGGTTAGAGCATGTGAAATATTCTTTTTTTTTCATTTTTGACCTCTAATGCAAGAAAAAGGGTGAATTATATAATCTACCTGAGTTTTCAAAGTTCAAATCCAAGGCTGATGTACTGTATAGACATTCATGAATGCTGCGATAAGGGTTCATGCGTGTCTTATCTAAAAGTCAGTGTGTGTGTGTGTGTGTGTGCGTGTGTGTGTCGCAGACACTGACTCAGGTTTCTATAACTGAACTAGTCTCTGCCCCCTTAAAAATCAAGTTTGGTTGTCATGACAGCGGGGATCTAATTATACAAGCATTCCTCAGAGGAAACACAAGCTCCTCTTCCAGACACAACGGTCTTTCACTCGCACATCAACACACAATAAACAAAACTCACACTGTTAGGAAGTGTAATACGGTACTGTACTCGTACAATCAGAGGAAAAGACTAAAATCATCTAAATCAAGCATTCTAAATAAAACAACAACACCTAAATATACAGAAAAGAGTGTATGATAGAATATGCCATTTTTATTTATTTAATCACTCTTATACACAAGTAATTTGATTCTTTCATATTACCAAAAGTGATATTTTAGTATTATTTATATATTATTATAGATTTTTAATCATATTTAAATAAGCTTTTATTTTATATTTTTCTATTATAATTTTTTTTTTTTTTAAATAATTGGAATATTGTAATTTTTATTACCTTTTTTATATTTCTGTATAGCTTTAATTTATTTTTTATTTCAGTTTTAGTTTTAAGTAGTAACTTAAATGTATTTATTTCAGTTAGTTGCCAAGATAACATTTCTCATTTTAAGTTGTTTAAGTTTTCTGTTTAATATTTACATTTTATTTTATTTAAATTACAAAAAAAAAATCAATAGTTCTGACGTGACGTGTGGCCAAGTATGGTGACCCATACTTGGAATTAGTGCTCTGCATTTATCCCATCACACACACACACACACACACCAGTGGGCAGCCATTTATGCTGCAGCACCGGGGAGCAGTTGGGGGTTCAGTGCCTTGCTCAAGGGCACCTCAGTCGTGGTATTGAAGGTGGGAGAGAGTGCTGTACATTCACTCCCCCCACCTACAATCCCTGCCGGTACGAGACTCAAACCCACAACCTTTGGGTTACAAGTCCAACTCGCTAACCATTAGGCCACGTTAACAATAACAACACTGGTGTACTGGGTTTCTAAAACAAAACAAACAAAAACAAATGAAAAAAAAAACACGCTCTTGTGTCTCTTTTAAGTTATAGGCCACTAAGCAATCACCTACCAACGCCCTAGCAACCACATAGTAATGCACTAAATCCACTCAAATCAACTGTAAAAACAACTGTATAGCTGGGCCCTAGCAACTATAGAACACGCGTCAAAGCACCTTAACAACCACATAGCAATGCCTTAACAACTACCGATAACATACTAGCAACCACATAACGCTACATTTAAAAAAATCACTTAAAACATTTTAGTGACTACACTGCGACTGCAGTGGCCTAGCAACGACAGAACACAGCGGCAACCAGTCAAAACACCTTAGCAACCACACAACACCCTAGTGGAGGTGAATTTTGCAGAACATTGAAAACAAGACAATCTATAAAGTGTACTATATATATATACAGTATATATGTAACAATACTATACAGTACTATAGTATACCATGCTATACTTTGTTCATTTCTTTACAATGTTGTTTAGGTAAACAATATTAGCGGCAAATATGTTATACTTTACACAGGTTTAGCCAGGTTTTGCACAACTGGTGCCTTTTCTTAAGCTTCAAAATGTTATGAATGTGCATGACATAATCACTCGCATTTACATAATGTTACATCTATTTACTGGAATTTGTTGGGACAGGCAGTAAAAGCCTATGGAAAGAGCAGGTATTATAATGTTGCTTTAGGGGCCACTGCTAATCCACAACACACACACACACACACAGACACAGACAGCAGTAAAGCCCTGTCTGGATGCATTTGCTCTTTCATTAAGGGTTTGTCCTCGATTTCTCAGTTTCTCTCTCACTCGCTCCTTTTTTTTCTCTGGTATTTATGTGTTCACGGTTGCCACAGCAACATGAAACACAAACACTGTGGCGGCAGACAGGAAGTGCGTTTTGAACCACAATGGCGTCACTGTGGCTGCTGCTGTGTAGCGCTCGGACTGCTCGTGTAGTCTTCATGATATTATCCGTTACTGTTACACACGCCGCGCACCGCTCGCAGCCATTAATAGTATTTATTTTTCAGCTGTCTCGCTCACTTCTTTGCTGATTTCTCTTTATGTCGCTCATTATGTGTAATATCAGAGTGTGTCCTTGAGAGTAATTCGCAGCAGATTTTCTCATGAGTTGCTATGTGTGTGTTTGCTTGTGTGGGCCTATTGCAGTATGTTACATCAGATTCGTATGACTGTTTATACATCACTCTAAATATACTAAAATATACCTCGCTGAAATAAACTCTTATTGGGACCTCCCTCTTCTCAGTTCAGACCACCTTTCTCTTTGACTGTTGTGTCTTCATTTCCTTGTTCAGTTGTGGTAATTCAGGTATTGTCGTGTGCGATGATAAAAATCTTTCAGTTTTCTGCTAATCTTTGCTAATGACAGTTTCTGCAGTGCAGTTGCACTCAAGGAACTGCCAAAAAAGCATTTTTTGTTCGAGCCGTGGCCCAGGAGGTAATGCACATACTCTGACATACTGAGTACAGTGCACATGCAAAGGGGACGTTTCATAAAGGGATTGTTCAACCAAAATGAAAAATCTACCATTATTTACTCAGCCTCAGTTTTATTCAAACCTATTTGATTGACTTTCTTCTGTGGAACACAAAAGAAGATATTTTGAAGAATGTCCATATGTATTTTATATAAAACAAATCACATTGGCGCTCATTGTATGAATAGACATTTCTTTAACATTTCTTTTTTTATTTATTTGCACAGCAACTAAAATCAAAAGCTGTAGGTTAAAACGCTGCATGGGTTTAAAATTTCAATGCTGGGAAATAATGGTTTACTTTGAAGGAATAGTTCACCCAAAAATGAAAGTTTACTGACATTGTACTCACTCATAGACCATCAAAGATATAGATGAGTTTGTTTTTTTATCAGAACAGATTTGGAGAAATGTAGCATTACATCACTTGCTCACCAGTGGATCCTCTGCAGTGAATGGGTGCCGTCAGAATGAGAGTCCAAACAGCTGATAAAAACATCACAATAATCCACACAACTTCAGTCCATGAATTAACGTCTTGTGAAGCAAAAAATTTGTTTGTAAGAAGCAAATCCATCATTAAGGTGTTTCATCTTTAAAGGGGTCATATGACGTTGCTAAAAAGAACATCTCTCTTTGGATTTGAGACTTTAGTCTTTGCAACTTTATAGATCTTCTTTATGCACCAAGAGCTTGTAACACTCCAAAGAGAAAGGAAAAATTGAAAGCGCATCATATGACCCCTTTAAACTGTTGATTTTGGCAATAATATGAGTAAATAATCCACAATAATGCTTCCTTATTGAAAAGTTCATCCCCTGTTGTCCTCTCAGATCAAAATCCACCAACACATTTGTTTAAAACTGTTTTGGAATCTTTACACTTGTAAACATGCTTGATCTATACATATTTCTCTCCTAATTCAGACAAGACTTCTACTGGAGAAAGCAATATTATGGATAGACTTAGATGACAGATGATGGATATTTTAGCCAGAAACTATGGCTTGAAGTTAAAAGCACCTTAATGGTGGATTTTTTTTTTCTTACAAATAGCTTTTCACTTCACAAGACATTAGTTTATGGACTACTTGTAGATTATTGTGATGTTTTTATCAGCTGTTTGGACTCTCATTTTGACGGCATCCATTCACTGCAGAGGATCCATCATTGGTGAGCAAGTGATGTAATGCTAGATTTCCCCAAATCTGTTCCCATCAAGAAATAAACAAATCTACATTGTGGAGGGCCTGAGGGTGAGTACTATTCCTTTCGCTTAGGACATTGCTGTAGATTAGCCTGCTGTCCTAGAAGAATTTGATGTTAACTAACTGTCTGGCTGTTTCTATTACACATTGTTTTCCTCACGCCCGAGGGCCAAATCTTGACCCCAAGCCCCCCCCCCAACACACACTTCATTCGGCTGACCAGTGTGCTGCCCATCAGCTCCCAGAATTCATCTGTATGTGACCCTCCAACTGTTTCATTCAAACAGCAAAGCTGGAACAACAGATGCTAAACAGTTTTCAACTAAATCTAACCCTAAGCAAACAACACCCAAGCAACTGCATTACAACATACTAAGAACACATTGCAACACCCTAGCATGATTATGGTGAGTTTTGCACATGCATTCACTTTTTTCTTCATAAAATGTAAGAAAGCACAGTAGTTAAAGTCATCATTGTCAAAACAAATAAATCTGAATGAAAATTACTTTAGAATTAAATGAACTCCTTTTACAGTGTAAATGGGAAATGAGACAAAATGATCTCAGAAAAAGGGAAATGAAAGCAACAGCACTTCCTCTGCATGAGATCATTTTAATGAGATCATTCACTGTCACAATGACACACTGCCGTTCTCAAGTCTCCCTATAAATAAATGCGTATCTAATATAATCCCTTCTTTAATATACGTCCCAAAATGCACATTCTTTGTCTCTTTCTCACAGTGATGCCCTTCTAATGTCTAATGGAATGTCCTTATACCTCACCCAACACCGACAGCCTGATAAATGTGAGCCCTTGAATCCATTACCACACAAACAGTCGATATAATTACCATACCACTACTGCATGCTCCAGTCCATTATGCATGCTTTCAAATCTGCTCAGCAACATTTAGACCTGCAGTAGAGGTACATAGAAAGTGCACTGCCTAAAACGGCTCTGCATTACTGCAGTGATGTATGGCAGAAGCATAAAGCATTAGTACTGCTACTTGAAAACAACACTTTAGAAACCGTATGACAACCCATTTTGGTGACAAAATCTTTTTTTATGTGCAATTCTGAAAATCCAGTGACACGATATAACAAGAGATATCAACTGATGACCTTGAATAGTATTTGGCTGACAACTCGTGCAAAGGTTTATGCATGTGACCATTAGCCTATAAGTGCTGGGTAGTAACTCATTACATGTAATCTGGATTACGTAATCAGATTCCAAAAATGTAAGTACTTGTAATTAGATCATTTCACATTTTAAAATGCTCATAATCAGATTACAGTTACTTTTTATAGATTACATTATTTGTATTATTCACTCAATGCAGTAAATTATTATAAAATAATTATATTATTATTTTCTTTCTATTACATTTTCCTTTCTAAAATTCTACCGGTTTTATACATTTAGAAAGTCTTCCAGCTTTTATCAACTCACAATCCCCCTGTAGTTCATTTATGAACCCCAGTTTGGGAAACCTATCATTTAATGTTCAATACACTTAATGATGTCGATAACAAAGAATGGAATATATTTTGTCAAATGTAATCTAAAAGTAATCAGAATACATTTCCTAATACATGTAATCCAACAGATTACATTACAAACTGTAATTTCTGTCATGCAATTTGTAATCAGTAATGTACTTCAATTAATTACAAGTAATTTACCCAGCACTGCCTACTATCACAAGTCCTCACCTTGGAATTATAAGGTTCTATCTGCATTCTGACCAGTTTTGAGATATTGAGCTTCAAAGTTTTTGCATTCCATATAGCAAAAATTATATGGGGAACAAGTTTCTTTAAAACATGAAAATGACAGGGATCCTAAATGTATTCTAAATGTACAATATCAAAATCCTCTCAAATTTGTAAATGGGGATTTCTGGAATGGGTCAAATGCAGATAGAACCTTCCAATTCTAAAAAAAACACTTTTCGCTTGGAATTATAAGGTTCTATCTGGCAAAAAATTAACTGAAGCAATAATTTTCAAGAAACACAGTTTACTTATAATTTGTTTTAAAACAAAATTAGTGTTGTAACAATGTGTTGACATGCATGAGAAAGTTAAATTTAATGGTTTTTATGACATTTATTTCATATTTTAAATGAATATTTTTTCTTGTTCATGTTAAGCATAAAAGGCAGTGCTAAATATTTTGTCCAGTGCAGATGTTAAATTTAGGCAGGAATATGGTGGGTAATTTAACACATTATGAAAATGAAAGAAAAAGAAAGAAAGTGGGACAGTCATGTCATGTTAAAAAGTCATGTTAACACTTTAGTCAGTTTAAGAGCGCTTAAAGTGATGTTTTTTTTAGTTAATCCAAAAATCTTGTTCCAAACCTGTATGACTTACTTTCTTCAATGTTTTTTTTTTCTTCTCCATACAATGAAAGTCAGACAATGTTGTCTGGTCTAAAATATCTTCTTTTGTGTTCAGAAAAAGAAAAAAAGTCAGGTTTGGAACAAAATGGGGGTGAGTAAATGCTGACAGAATTCTCTTTTTAGGTTGAACTGTCCCTTTAATTCACTCTGGCTAAAAGCAACTGCTAAATGGCTACTTAATGAATGAAGATACTACACTGCTGTCATCGCTGCACAGCTGCAGAGTAAATACAGAAGACTGCACTAGAGATTATGTTTCCAAAAGGTGCCATGATTTTCCGAATGGCGCATGAAAGCATGTGAATACCATGCTTTGAAAGCTAAAAGCTATTGTTTTTTTCCATGGTTATTGTCCAAGGAAAAAGAGCAAATGTTGATTTTTGTGACAACATGCCCCAAAGGCAGGGAATATTGTCACTTTGTGGTGTAACACTGGGAGCCTGATATTTAATAACCTGTTACAAGCTTTTCAATTTAAGTAAAACATCTATGAAGCAGCAAAAATATGGCCCAAAAAAAAATCACTGTTAAAGCGATAGTTCTCCCAAAAATGAAAATGTTGTCATCATTTACTCTTCCTCAAGTTGTTCCAAACCTGTACGAGTCCCTTTACTTTAAAAAAAAAGTTGGAAAAATGTTGGTAACCAAATGGTTGATGGTAGCCATTTACTTCCACAGCATTTTTTTCTTCCATACTATGGAAGTCAATGGCTACCATCATCTTTTTAATAATTGTGAAGTCCACAGCACAGCTGTAATGATAGTGCCACAGAAGAATGATATTGCTGGAATCATTTTCAGAATGAGATTTTCAGCCCATAAACTATAGAAACTTTGACAGCCAATCAGAATCCTCCTTATTTTAACAAGCTCGAGCATTTAAAGCGGCAGACAACATAACTGCAGTTTGTGTTTATAATAAACAGAATTCTGTTTACTATGAAGATAAACTAAAAATATATACAACCAAATACATTGTAATGTTCAGTTTATTGTAAGCACCGGCTGCAATTTTGTCGCTTTAAACACTCCAGCTCTTTAAAGTCCAGCAGATTTTGATTGGCCGTCAATGTTTATCGTTCATCAGCTGGAAAAACAATTGCTGTGAAAGTGACTCCCACGAAATTGTTGCTTTGAGCCGCTACTGTTATGGTTGTGCCATGGACTTAACTATTTTCATAGAATTTGAACAATTATTAAAACTTTAGTTATTATCCTAAAAGTGGCAGATGACAAAACTGCAGTGTGCTAATAATAAACAGAACGTTTTTGCCTATTGGTGTGGACACTAATATTAGTTATTATCATTATAGTTATAAAAGTAGGCCTTTACTGAAATATGTGACCCTGGAGCACAAAACCAGTCTTAAGTGGCTGGGGTATATTTGTAGCAATAGCCAAAAATACATTGTATGGGTCAAAATTATTGATTTTCCTTTTATCCCAAAATCATTAGGATATGAAGTAAAGATCATGTCCCATTAAAATATTTAGTAAATTTCCTACCATAAAAATATCAAAACTTATTTTTTGATTAGTAATATGCATTGCCAATAACTTCATTTGGACAACTTTAAAGGAGATTTTCTCAATGTTTTTTTTTTTTTTTTTTTGCACCCTCAGATTCCAGATTTTCAAATAGTTGTGTATCTCGGCCAAATATTGTCCTATCATAACAAACCATACATCAATGGAAAGCTTATTTATTCGGCTTTCATAACGCTGCATACGTCTCATAATTAATATATATATATATATATATATATATATATATATGACTGGTTTTGTGGTCCAGGGTCACATACAGCGCCTGTTGACGACTTGTAGGCTATACATTTGAACTTAATCTTTATAAAAACAAAAGTTGACGGACATGCCACTATCCAAACACGGTTGCTAATCATACAGTGCCAGGGTACGCTATATTAGCATATGATAACACCACTGCACACTGTACAGTGGTTCATTCATAACCTAAAAACCAACAAAAAGGGCTGGGGTTGCACTACAAAAGCTGAAGGCCACTTTATCATCGCGAAATTGCTAAACCGTTTGCGATGCGACTCGTCGAGTGAAATATTATCACCTAAATCGAGCTGTTTGGCCAGCAAACTGAGGTGTGACCCTTCCCCTCCCCTCGCTCACAAACTCGCAGCCGGCCACTGACAGGGCAGATTTCCCGTCTCTCTCTCCGAGCTGTTGTCCTTATTTGGCTTCGGTGAGAGTGTGTGGTTGCGTGAATCGAGAACAGAGAGAATTTCCTCCTGACTGTGACTCACTGCTGCTCTGACTCACGCGCGTGTTAACAAAAACAGTGCGTCGCCATGGAGACGCAGGCTGCAGCCCTCTCGCTCCGGTATTAGCGGCGGCAGCCAGTGTTGCCAAGTCCGTGGTTTCCCCCCCTCCCCTGCGGAACACGATTGGGCTAGTTCTGAGAAGCAATTGGGCGGGTTTTGCTGTGAAAACCTGGCAACCCTGGCAGCAGCTGCCGTTCACTGACGAAAGGTAACGCGCTGGAATCGGTTAGTGCTTCAAAGAATACTGTGGGAGTACTACTTATCACCATAAACTAGTTTGAACGCTAAATTTGACAAATATAGGAAGACTACAAGTAACGCTAGTATGTATTCTGCCAATCGCGAGTCTGCAAAGCCGTTTAATTATGCTGCAGAAACAACGAGTCATCATCATTCGGTTTATTCTTGGTTATATTTCTGTTCATTTATTTAAGGCTCCTGCTCAGCTTTCAACTGTGTTTTGAAGTGTTATATGGGGTCTCTTCACTTGTGTCTTTTCACAAGGAATATTAGCCTATTTAATTAACTAAAGCCTATTAAATGTAACTATCAGCTATAACAAGTAATGCTACTTGTGATAGTTACATGTAGTATATAGGCTTAACTTTAAACTCTCAGGGAAATTAGCCTTTTTTATTTATTTATTTTAAACTCAGAAATTCAGCAATATCTAAAAAAGTTAAATAAATAAATAAGAAAGCTGCAAAATGTCCAAAATGACCCATATATATATATATATATATATATGACCACAAAACCAGTATATTTGTAGCAGCAATAGCCAAAAATATAGCCTATTGTATGGGTCAAAATGAGCGATTTTGTTATGCCAAAAAATCATTAGGATATTAAGTGAAGATCATGTTCCGTTTCTTTTTTTTTTGCACCCTCAGATTGCATTTTCAAATAGTTGTATCTCGGCCAAATATTGTCCTAACAAACCATACATCAATGGAAAGCTTATTTATTCAGCTTTCAGATGGTGTAAATAAATAAAAAATTGACACTTATGACTGGTTTTGTGGTCCAGGGTCACATAATAATATTTAATTCTATCTTTTGGTTTTACTATTTCTTTGTTCATCTTAATGTACCCCCTGGTGTATTTGTGAACCTTTCAAACTAATTATATAGATTATTATATATCATATAAATGCTCAGTCAAGAGTCACCTCACCAACCCGAAGCCTGAAGCAATGTTTGCAGCACCGTGTTGAATCCATGCAACTAAAAATTCTAGCTACTCTTGGGGCAAAAGAGGATCTAACTTTAGAAAGTGTGTAATTAAGGGTGCAGTGGCTCCAGAAAGTATGAACACTTAATTATGCACGGATATTATTGCATTCATTTATAAAAGAATATTAATATTATTTTTTATTAAAAACATACGTTTAAAATGTCAAAGACATTTTTTTGTTTCATTAAAATATTTATTATATTTGAATTATAATTACAATTCTCCTATTTTAATTTAATATTTCTTAAATATATATTTGAGATATTTATAATTATATTCAATTATATTGTTTAAATGAACTGAATTGTAAAATAAACTTTACAAGCAAAACATTTGAAGTACTAAAATAATAGGTAAAACATTATGTGAATAATACATTTAAATGGACCTGTATGTGTATTGTGTATACACTAGTATTATGAACATTTTGTGATTGTAAAGTGTTAGTAAAGTGTATGTGATGATGGTGAACTACACCTGTGGTTACGTGTGTAAACCTGAGGTCTTCATACACCCATAACAAACCACCAACAATGACGAAGAAATGTAAAAGTTAGTGAGAGAGCGTTTGAGCACAGACACAGACACTTCATCTAATGCATAATCAAACAATTTTACACTAAAACATTACATGCATGACTGTAAACTGCATTTGTACGGTTCTCAGTTTAAAGTGCTTTCAGAGATTATGAGCGAATTCTTTTGTTCAGCAAAAGACACACAAACCCTGTCAGGCACATGCACTGATCGTCTTCTCATTGCATGCTAAATTTAAAAAGTGCAACAGAAGGATTATTGCTTTGTTATCAGATTGTCTGCACAGTCCACTATGAGATCAGTTATTTTTATTTTCTTATATGATTATATTGCTCAGGTTTCCTCAGTGCAAACAGACACTCCTGTCTCTAATCTAAAGCCTGAGAGATCCGCTCACATATCATTTATTGCTCATAGGGTGTCACCGGGTCGTGGTCGGACATGTTTGCTTACACCTATAGTGTCTCACAATGAGTGAACGTCTAGAAGCTGCGTGAAAAGTGTCAATGAAAATGAATGGAGGAGTATTTGCGGGGTTTGTATGACATATGGGGAGAAAAATTGACAGATTTGACAGCGATCGAACCATGTAGACATAAGAAGGGGGGGAAAATGAGAACAGAAATGACTGTAACCTAATCAACAAAGCGCGAGATTTGAGTGAATCATTATGGATTATATTATTAGTGGTGTTATACAAGCATCACTATTACTATTGCTCATACTTGTGGTTAGGAAATTAAAATGAGTGTTTGTGCTACATGAATGATTGCTCAAATCATGTGTCTTGCTGAGATGAGGTGGGTTATTATTTTTTCAGAGTGATCTGACTTAGTTTCCACCTGGCCCATGATAAGTCCCATAGCACTGATGGACACATACGTAAGGAGCAGAATATTTTGGAGACTTGGAGGTGGGCTCTATTGATTTAGGCCGCTAAGGAACCACCTAGCAACCCAACAAAAAACCCTAGCAACCGCGATGCAACACAACAAAAAGTCCGAACACCTTAGCAACGGAAAAGCATCACGGACCTTTCCATGGACAAGCAGCACTCAGAGGAAAATATACCACACATTTATGACATATCTTTTTTTTCTCATATTGTAAGCGCTGCAAGCAAAGATTAGAATATAGGTAAGGAATATATATATATATATATATGTTTTTGAATATACTGTATATCAATAAATACAACTACAATACTTCACATAAAAATGTATATAATAAATATATAATAAAATACTTAATATATATATAAATTTCTTTTAATGAAAACTTACCAACTACATATTAGGATTACTATTTAATTTATAAATAGTATAATAATAAGCTTGTTATTGGCACATCTGCTTTGCCCATTAACAGATGACAATAAACATTCAATTTTTATCAGAGAAATTTAAATACAAAATGGGTAAAAATAGTGTTAACGAATATTAGTAAATATTTAATTGATCAAATATTAACAAATACAGTTACTGATATAATAATGACAGCAAAAGTGATGTTCAGAATTTAAAAACTTCTATGTGTTTTAATATATTTAATCATTTATTACCAAATGTATAGTGACCAGCCTATAGTACAATTTGATAGATTTGTCGTTTATTAAATTTGATAAAACATTTGCCTAGCTTTACAACAATTCTCTATAAATAAAACACAACCTACTTAACAAATAAAAGAAAGTGCTCAGTGGAACTTTCTGCTGATGAATGCATTCAAATGAACACGTCAGTCTCATTCGGAATGTGATTGTCACACTTTATTGAAAAAAATAATACTAATAAGAATATTTCGGACAGGAAGTGATTTCCCATTACTGCTCAATGTCGGCGTAGGGGAGCAACAGAAGAGAAAAAACCTGAAACTACTTGACTACATTAATACTAAATTGCAAACATGGAACGTATCATGAATTATTAAGATGAATAATAGTAATGCTGATGTTATATATCACAATATGTGTGCTGTAAATGCATATAGCGCGCGATTGTCTGCATTACTAAAATTCTAATGAATAAAGGTGGGAATCTTGTATCCAGAATCAGTTATGACAACCCAGAGATGAGTCACCGCATCAATACTGTCTGTTCCTCAAACTCATTCCTCTGTAGATAAGGCATGTGTTACTCTTTATTGTTTTACGAGGTATATTACTTTAGATTCGTTTTGCTTCCTGAACCGATTCGGCTTTGCATGATTGTGACTTCTTGCATGCCACCTGTCTGTCGGTATCCACATCCCAGAATGCACCAGTAGACACTACACTGTAAATACACAAGGACTCTTTGTGGCCTATCTTGCAACTTTGCACTTGTTCGATGCAGAAGTTTCGCTTCTCTTGCAGTCAACTGAGCAGTAAGAAAGCAGCACGTGTTGCGATGCTCCCTCTGGTGGTTCAACATGTTCTGCTTTGTTCATAATGAAGCCCAAGTGTGGACAAGCAGCGTCCTCTAGTGTTGAAGAAGTGCAGATTCTCATTTCTGGGTCACTCCAGTTTCTCCTTTTTTGAAATCTCAGTAATTCCTAGAAACTGGATGTCCAACAGTGAAACGTACGTCCCTTCAAAGCAACTGAAACTCATAAGACATCAGTGGATCAGGTCGATTATAGGTTGTGTCTTTGGCAAAAGAACAATTCTAATTCTTCAGATGATTCACATTTAACATGTACGACATAAAAGGAGCTTCATTCATTTGGTCCTGAATCGAATAACATTATTTTGTTCAGTCGAGTTCTGCAAAAGCACAGTCTATATGCTGTTCTGTATTATAGTCTCATTTGGCGTTTGTACTCCATTTTGTACGTTATTGTCAACGTGCTATATTGAATAAACAGCATGAACACGAAATGACGCAGATACGAGCAGCAAGACCATCGATTTGTGACTTTCTTAGCCATTCATAAGACGTAACTCATATCATCCCCTCTGGGTGTGTTTTTCAACTTTTTATGCTTCAAGTTTTCATTTTCTACAAAAATAGGTGCCTCTTTTTCATCAAAAGCAGTCACGTGTCCGGGGCTCTGGGAGGAAGACTCAGAAATTGCTAAAGATCTCATGCTTCTTGTTCCAGTCCATCTGGGGCGCTCTCTTTCTGGTGCGCTTGGCGTGGGCTTTCTCTTTAGCCTCCGCCGCAGTGGGGCTCAGACATAGACCTGTTTCTTCAAACGGGTCGAGAAGATGACTGCTGCTTTCCCTCGAGAACTACAAAATATAAATACACACATAACACTTTCAAACAGCCATATTACAGTATTCATAAAATACTGAGTATTTGTCATTAAATGCATTTTGTGCACTATATATATATATATTATATATTTATCATGGTAATGGCAACAACTTTTAAATTGTATATGTTGGATTTATTACTCCAACACACACACACACACACACACACACACACACACACACACACACAGCTTTTATTCAATGATTCTTATGTTTACTGACAAATAAAAGGTTTTCGGTACGCATGTGTACCCGAAAAAATACACTGCATGAGTACACAAATTAACCACTGCATGAGTGGAACTTCACTGGAAACTCACAGTTTTATATATTTGAACTTTTGTTAAGAAATAAAGTGTCATCTTTCAAATTATGTCCATTTTTTTTCAGGAAATTCAAACAATAAAGGCCGTTTTGACGCTCTTTGATTACTGTATAGAAGCCTACCTCAGGCAAGTCATCAGTGTCCTCAGCTCATTATTTGCTAGAGAAATAAAGTACAGAGAAGAGCTTTTCGTGAAATATTAGAGCATATTCTCATTATATTTGACCTGTTAGTGACGTCTTATTTAATGTATACACACACACACACACACACACACAGCTTTTATTCAATGATTCTTATGTTTACTGACAAATAAAAGGTTTTCGGTACGCATGTGTACCCGAAAAAATACACTGCATGAGTACACAAATTAACCACTGCATGAGTGGAACTTCACTGGAAACTCACAGTTTTATATATTTGAACTTTTGTTAAGAAATAAAGTGTCATCTTTCAAATTATGTCCATTTTTTTTCAGGAAATTCAAACAATAAATGCCGTTTTGATGCTCTTTGATTACTGTATAGAAGCCTACCTCAGGCAAGTCATCAGTGTCCACAGCTCATTATTTGCTAGAGAAATAAAGTACAGAGAAGAGCTTTTTGTGAAATATTAGAGCATATTCTCATTATATTTGACCTGTTAGTGATGTCTTATTTAATGTATGTTTAATTAAATCTGTTACGAAACAAGTTATGACAACCACTGTGTAAATGAATATATTTCAACAACAAATCGAAATTTGATCATTTAGAAGGTAATTTAAAAACTGCATAATGCTTATGTTTGCAGTTGTTTTTTTAAAAAGCTGAGTGTTGATTGTTATGTTTAAAAATAAATAGTAATTAAATTAAGTTTAGGCTCTGTTGTTAATTGTAACCTTCAGTAACTTAAAAGATAGTTTATCGTTTAGAGCAGAAGCTGAGGTAGATTTTTATCCCCAAGAAAATTTGAATTTAATTGAATTTATTTAAAGAAAGAGCAGTTTGTTCAGTAAACCACTGTCTAATGTTTAATATATATATATATATATATATATATATCTTTTTAGTTTTTCCCCTTGCTGTACTGAAACCATACCAAACCCTGATGTCAAAATTTTTGATAAATATTTTTAAATAATTTGTATAATATAAAAAAAATATATATTATTTTCATCTAATTTTATAACTGAATTCACAAAGTATTTAAATGGTATTGTACTACATCCTGGTACAAAAAATGGTTAGTATTGCCATTTGCCATGGTTTATTTTTGCTTTTTCATAAACATTAAAAGAGAGTAGAGTTACAGTGATGATCTACAGTATAAAAACATTTCATCAGTAGATTATTCTGGGGAGAATCCTCACTTCAGCTTCAGTGACTTTAATCATATGTAAAAGCTTTATTTATCCCTGATAAACCTGTTCAGTCAGTTTTGCCTTATAGTGCCCTGCTATTGGTTGCTTAGCAACATGTTTTGTGGTATAATTAGGTTCCCAACAAGCCGAACAGAGGAGAGACGGTGAGGAAGACTTTTTACCGAAATTACAACCAAATCAATCAAAACAAAAACAAGGGCACAAGAGCCGCCCGCGCTCCCCTTCTGCTGAAGGTGATTTCATCTGAGTGTTTGTCCCGAGGACAGATGGAGCGTGTGCTGTACTCAGCTGAACAGCATCAAATATTAACAGCAGCCCGGTGGGTTTCAGGTATCAGTGTCCTGAGGTGCGTCTCTGAAAACTCAAGGGGGCAGGACTCTCACTCTTATACTGACGGTCAGGGGTTAAATTGGGATTTGTTATGTGAGGCGGCTCTATGGTATCGAGCATATATATATATATATATATATATATATATATATATATGTGTGTGTGTGTGTGTGTGTGTGTGTTGTTTTTTTGCAAATATTATTTATTCGGAAGCAATATTCTCATCGGTTTTCTATCAGGTGTGACATAAATCTGCGTGTTTTTTTATATTTTATCCAAGGGCATTTTTTTAACCTATATAGAGGGCATTTTCCCACTAATCTCATTAATACTTTAATTTCAAATTACTTTCATTTGATCTATAAATTCAATTATAATAATGTGATTATCTATACGTTATCAAATGAAATCATTGACACTGAAAAATACAACTGCATTAAATAATTATTATGAGATTATTTTAAATATTTTTTAATATACAAACAAGAAATTATGGTGGAAATGATACTTTTCAACTAAATTAAAATGCCAGTAGGTGCCAGTAGTGAGCGTTTAATGAGTGAGTCATTGAGGCGTTCATTCAAACTATTCGTTCAAACGGCAGATTCATCAGATGTTTCTGCATGGGCTAATGAAACTTTGACTCAACCGATTCATTCAAAACACGGACCCAATCAGCAATGAAATCGGCTGGTTGCTGTGAGATGCGCTGTTTCTGCCTAAAATGTAAGTGACCTAATATTATTGTATTTGCTTATTGAACTGTTTATAGAACTATTAAACAGTCGTAATAGTGAAAACGTTGTGTGATGTTGCCTAACTAACTGTATTTTAAATATAAAAACTTTCCATTTTGAATGTTTACCTCAGGATGCTGAGTTTCTTAGTGTTGGGCGTTTTGATTTCTCCTGGAGAGGCTGCGGGAGCCTCGCCTCAGCAGCGCAACCTTATACTGTCAATAGATGCATTATATACATTAGATACCCACTATTCACCACTTACTCTAAATGTAATAAATAAATGTTTACATAGTTATTTTTGGTTGCTGATGTTTTAATCATGTTACTTGTCTGGCGTTAATGAAGCGTTATGTCGAGCCCTGGAGCCCTGGACGGCCCCGGCCCAATTTAAACCCTGCTGACGGTGGAGAGCAATGGGGGAGAAAGTTTCTCTGAACTGGTGACTCACAAAACTGGTCAAGATCATGCTGTCAGGGCCATATTTCACCTCAAAATCAAATTAAAGAAATAAGAAATTATATAAAATAAAGGCTTTTTTTAAGGACCATTCAGCTTTTTTTGCATTGCGACAATGTTTGCATGAAAATTAAGGAAGTCTTGCTTTACTTTGTCATAATTCCCATTATTCTCAATGATGATTTTTCAAAAATGAAAAAACAAAAACAAAAAAAACATTCTTTAAAAACACTCTTTATGCTAATTTTCATTTAAAAAATCTTGCATAATCCCTACATAGAACTAGAAAAACAAATTCAATTAAAATTCTGATTAACAGAACTAATTTTTGAAAGTTAAATAAAGTTATAAAGACAGAGCTGAACAGTGGTTTCAGCAGAATCAGAATCAGATCTCACCTCTATGAGTCTGTCCTGAGGTTTGAGTCCTGCGCGGTCAGCGGGCGAGCTGGGGTCCAGAGCTCGTATGTACTGACCCGGTCTGGACCTCTCGCTGTGGAGATTAAAGCCGTAACCAGTCTCAGACCGCACCAGATGACACAGCCTCGGCAGAAGCTCAGACGGGTCCCGGGTCGAGGACTCCGATGAGGGCTGAACCTCCTGTGATAGAAAAAAATAAAGACACTTTAAGATACGAATAAGCCTCCAGCTAAACTAAGTTTTTCACAGTAATATTTCAGTTTTAGCCCATGTCTTTCCATCCATAATTTCAGAGAGAAAGAGAGAGGTTACTGCAGGCTAATTTAAAATTGATCAAAACGAAGAGAGTTTGCCAATAAGGTCAGAAAAATACACTTAATTTAAAGTGGAAGGAAGTTTTCATGCCCCAATGATATTTGTTCTTGTTTTAAGCATAAACTCAATTTTGTTCAATTTCTCAGAAAAACAAGACTTCATTTTTTCATTTTGCATCACTGAGGAAGATATTAATTTTTTGCAGTGTATGTAATATTATTGCTGTGACTATGAATTTAAGACTTTGTGCCCTGATTTAAGAACTTATATATACACAGTATACACACACACACAGAGAGAGAGCTGGGTAGTAAATGATTACACGTAATCTGGATTACGTAATCAGATTCCAAAAATTAAGTACTTGTAATTAGATTACATTTAAAAACATTAAACATTTTCATGATTTAATTAATTATTAGCTTTTCATTAAACTCGTAATCCCCCTGCAGTTCCTTTACAAACCCAGTTTAGGAAACCTTGACGCAATATAATGTTTAATGCACTTCATGTTATTGATAGGCTTGCTGCGATAGGCGGTGTTTTCGGTTATACCAGTGTTAAGCCGCAACACCGGTTATGTCATTTGCCTACCACTGCCCCCCACCGTCGTTTTGATTTTTTATAGTAACAAAAATCATTTAGCCTAGTTCAGTTAGAGGACAGACACTTTTAAAAACTAAACGTACAATGCAGCGTGCCGAACCGTGCGTGAACGAAAGTGCACCACGGAGCAGGAGTCAGATTTGATTTATCACGTGAGGAGAGTGAGTCGAGCTGACTGACAAGAGTGAGGTGAGAAAGACAAGACGATGGCAGAAGATTGTTTAGAAAGGAAATGCAAAAGCGCCTGTTTGGCAATATTTTAGATTTGGAAAAGCCTATTGACTGGAAGTTTTTTTAAACATTAGTTTCTTATTCATTTGGTTCCACGGTGTTTGCTGATTACTTTATTTATACGTTGTGTATTTTATTTATTTTATTTTACATCAAGGTGTATATGCCGTGCCTCCAAGCTTTCTTATTCGTTTTGCTAATAAACATTCTATGTTTCTTATTTGGTTCCACAGTGTTTGCTGATTTTCAGTTTTATATACCTATTTAAACTTTGTGTAGCCTAAGTAATTTGTTATTTTATTAGGCATATATGGTGTATTTTTATTTGTTTTGTTAATAAAAGTTCTATGAGTTTGAGGTTGTTGTTGTTTGAATTGAATCAACGCCGAATTGCTGCTAATTTGAAAGTGAAAGTAAAATGCGCACGGCACTTTTACAAGCAATTTGAAAGCGAAGAAAAGAGGGAAACACCCCACCCCAATGGTGATACCGGTATTACCGGTGTTGTCACTCGATTAACCGGTGGGAAAATTTCCTCACCGTCACAACCCTAGTTGTTATAGCAACAAATGGAATATATTTTCTTACTCTTTGTATTTTTATGTCAATATGGTACATATGGTAAGATTATCCTATTTAAATCAATATGAAAAATGAGATCAAAAGTAATCTAAAAGTAGATGTAATGTAATGGATTACATTACTTAGTATCATTTTTGTCATGTAATTTGGGATCAGTAATGGATTACAATTTGTAATCTAGCCTAACAATAAGTAATCTACCCAGCTCTGTATATACAATGATTCATTTAGCAGATGACCATTATTTGATTGGCTGATTAAAAGTGTTAACTGCACCTAGAATTCATCAAAGTTAATGAATGAATTTCAGGTAAATTTTGGGGACTTGAAAAAATTTGTGTTCATTTAAAAATAATTAATTAAATAACATCTTATTTATTACACATGCTTGTATTCATTTTGAATAAGGATCATACGCTATGAACAATTGTAAATGCAAATAAATGTTATTTGCATAAAATCGCTGTTATATCAGCCATCAACCATCCTGGTTACCAGTCCACTGCTTAAACAACTCAGAAATCATGATAATGAACACAAAATGAAATGCATTTGTGAGCTATATTGTTGAAAACATAACGACAGGGTTACTTTCACAATGAATTCCACCATTGTGATCTGAATACACGAGTTTTCCTCATAAAAATGTGTAATGGAAGGTTACAAATGCCACGACCAACCAATAACAAGAACCAAGCCAGGAAATCTGCCATTCTTCCAAGACGGAGAGTGGAAAAATACACAACAATACCACGAAGGACGCTGTTTGACAATGTGAAAAACTGACCGCAAGGCCAGCAGAAGAACAGAAAGATGCTGGATGTGTGAATAACAGCAGCACGTGACGCATTATCAGCCTGCCAGAGGAGAAACTCTCAAACATGAGCAAAAATACTCGTCACGTCACCACAGAAAGAAACCACAATCATTTTTCACAGGTTACAAGATGACATACTCCCGCATATCTGGTGGTGTATGCTCATGCATCACAATTACTAGTGCTCATATTTTTTTTTTTTCTTTTTGAAATTCTTACCTTTCTGTTCATAACTCCAAAAGAAGATGGAAATAAACACCCTGAAAACCACTTATCGCACCCTAAAAACATGGAGGCCATGGTTTAATAGAAGAATAAGAATAAGAATCCAGTTCAATGTTTGTAAAAGTCACAATTAAACAAGCCATTGCATTGCAATCCTTCTTTTAGTTTTTATAGCTTGATATGAAGGTTAAAATTCATTCAGCATCTGACCAAATCGAATGGACACGTCCTATATGCATCCAGAGCAGAGACGATTGAACTATTTAATAAACTAAAAGGAACGCGCGCGCACACACACACACACACACACACACCCGTCTCTCTGCTGAGCCGCGGCGGTCTCGGTGAATCAGCAGCATCCACAACTGAATGGAACAAAAAGTGTTGAACTTGAAAATTGTATATGCGCGAGTGCACTTACTAATTGAAGGCGGATTGTATAAAATAGATTAAGATAAAAAAAAAAACGTTTATTAACGAGCTGCAGTTTTATTACATCACGCGCTGGCACAGATGCAGTATATTAACGCCACGGGTCATCAATAAGGTACAGATTGGTCCTCAATTTCACAGTGCGCATCACGCGCTCAAACTTAGTTAACACATAATACTGTATGCAATACCCGCAACCTCACACCAAATTTCAGGCCGTGTAGATAGGCAAGCATAGCCTATATACAAATCATTTAGTAAGCAGAAATCCGAAATTTACCGTAACATTAAGTTAGAGGAAGATGTGACTGAATTGATGCTTGAAGAATGCGCTTCCAGCAGCCATGATAAACAGTTAGCGGTTAAAGTTTTCTGTGCACAATTTGATTTGACGAAAGTCACCAGGCCTATTACTATCTATCCAGTCACGTTGATGGATAAAAATAAAATTAAAATAAGCATGTAACGACCACAAACGGAGGAAAATAGCGGAGTAAAAGTACCGATACATCACTTAAAATGTACTCAAGTAAAAGTAAAAGTAAAAGTACACAATTTTTAAACTACTCAAAAAAGTACAATTACTGATAAAAACGACTTAATTACTGTAACGTGAGTATTTGTAATTCGTTACTTCACACCCCTGATTAAGAGTGATGGCAAAAACACAAACAATATGTATGTGTGTGTGTGTGTGTGTGTGTGTGTGTTATACATTTTAAGGGTTAGTTATGTAAAAAAAACCTCCTTGAGATAATGTTTCATTCACATTTCACATATTACAGTGTATAGTGAGACTGATTTTTATTTTATTTTAAAGACAATAAGATTGTTTCGGATAAAAGCGATTAAAGCGTTTCGTGAATGAAACTGTTATAATGGCACAGTCAGGCATGCGATCTATTATGCTTGAAAATGCAAATGATACAGTTTTGTGAAAAAACGTTTTAAGAGCTCGGAGGATCAGTTTCCAGACAAATGGTTAATGTCTGTGTCTCTGTCTGTGTTTCCTGTGGCTTGACCTGTTTGTTGGGATGAGAGTCGTTTGACTGACAGCCGTATGTAAGTTGATCTGACTGGCTGGAGACAAACGCACATTGTTTGTAGGAAGAACAGATTACAGCATTTCCAAAACTGATATGTCTGAAAACATATATGCTTATATGCTACTATATCAGAACTTCAAGATTGAAACACTTCTAAGACACATGACAGACAGAGGATGTTCAGACAAGAAGTACTTTAGAAACCCCAAAAGAAACATTGTGCACTTTAGTGCAATTTAGTGATTATATGTGGAAAGCAAAACTAAAATAAATGCTTTTTAACATAGGATCAGATGAAGTGCCTTGGCTTAGACTGTCATTTTATATATTATAGGAAAATTGAGGGTATTTTCTGGAAGTATAAAGGTTTATAATTGTATATTGTGGATGTATAAATGGTTAAAATTATTCGCGTGTCGGAGCACGTGATATATTATAAGGAGTAACGATATGTTTTATGAAATGTAGTGAAGTAAAAAGTGCGATCTTATGCTTTGGAATGTAGTGAAGTAAAAGTAAAAGTTACTCAAAATAAAACTACTCCAGTAAAGTACAGATACTTGAAAAATGTACTTAAGTACAATAACGAAGTAAAACTACTCCAGTACTGTCCACCACTGCGTTTTTCATGCTGATTACAGAATGAATGACTCTTATGAACTGTGCAAACATTGTAGTCTGATTCCTGAACAAATGATTCCAATGAGTCGGTTTGAATGGGCCGGCTCTTTTAGTGAATCAGAATCATTCAGTACAGCACAACCAGTGTAGTCTGTTTCCCGAACAAATGACTCAGTTGACTCAGTTAATGAGTCAGTTCTTTTTAGTGCATCAAAAACATTCAGTACACCTCAAAACGTGTAGTCCAATTCTCAATCAAATGATTCTAATGATCAGTTTCTTTTCAAAGAATCAAAAACATACTGTACAACAAGCGTAGTCTGATTCCTGAACAAATGACTTGAATGACATGATTCTTTCTAGTGAATCAAAACCACTCACTACAGCGTAACTAGTGCAGTCCAATTCTCAATCAAATGACTCTAATGAGCTGGTTCTTTTTCATGAATCAAAAACATTTAGTACTATGAAACTAGTGCAGTCTGATTCGCAATCTAATGAGTTGCTTCTTTTTAGAGAATCAAATACATTCAGCACAACACAACCAGTGTGGTCCAATTCCCAAATAAATGACTCTAAAGAGTGAATTAACAGAAGTTCAGTAGTACTGTATAAAAATAAATGAATGAAATGCTACCACATTGGTTTGTTCGTTAAGTATTGTGTAATATTAACTTGTTCTTTTTTATTCTTTTTATTATCTGTATCTTGTCACTGTCATTCTGTTGCGCTGTGAAAGCTTCTGTCATCAAAACAAATTCCTTGTATGTGTAAACATCAGTGTTGGGGGTAGTAACGCATTACAAGTAACGTAGAGTTACGTAACCCAATTTTTTAACGTAATCAGTTACGTAATCAATTTGTTTGAGCTGCGCCCTCTACTGAACAGACATGAATTTACATTTCCTTCAGCCTGAGGTGTATTCATTTCACTTTTATTGTGAAAAGGGTTTTTACATTTGTAAAAGAAGAACTTTTTTCAATTAAAAACAAATAAGCAAGCCCTGTCCAAATTTAAAAAGCAACTCAAAAGTAATGTAACGCATTACTTTCCATAAAAAGTAACTAAGTAACTTTTTTTAGGGAGTAATGCAATATTGTAATGCATTACTTTTAAAAGTAACTTTCCCCAACACTGGTAAACATAACTGGCAATAAAGCTATTTCTGATATATAGTTCAGGATATATGAAAAAGGCCAAAAAAGACCTAAAAGAATCATTAATGCACCTAATAGGAACTATAATTGATTCAATTCATACGATTCTAAACTATATGCGCATTACTTCACGTGGTTGGTGTATTTGCTGCATAGCTGTTCTTCACACGTTTATAATGTGCGTTTGTGTATGTTGATGATGCTCCACAGCCCCACACCCACGTTATCAGTCCAGCACAGACACGCTCCACACAACAGCACCACCTGCAGCCGTTGACACGACGCGGGACTCAGACGACAGAGGGGCCCCCAGCTCTGCAGATAGACAAACCGACACGGGCCTTTCACCCCCAGCAGGAAACACAGGAAGTGCACAGATCAGAGCAAGGAGGAGACTGGAAACACATACACACGTATGAACATCATATGGATTTTCCGGCATACAAACCGATCGTGAAATGCTCTTGTATTTTGGGCACGAGTCAGCTCTAACTATATAACATCTGTTAAGTCTATTAGTCCTCAAAAAAGTTACTCCAAAACGAAAATGTTTCACTTCAGCATTATTCACAACCAATTAAAGAGGTCATAGGATGCTACATGCACTTTTACAAGTTGTTTGAACTGAAATGTGTGTTGGCAGTGTGTGTACACAACCACGCTATAATGCTAAAAATCCACTGGGTTTTTTTTTTTTTTTTTAAATCTAGTTAAATGTTTTCCCCTTTCTCGATCTCAGATGCCTCCCCTCCCACGATAGTTTGATTGACAGTAGTGTTTCAGCACAGAATGGACTGGTGTCTTACCTTAGACCCGCCCTGAGTGAGCTGTCATCAGTCCGCCATTGTTTAACCGCCGGAGCAGATGTAGACAAGAATGAATCCTAAGTGATTGAGGTGTTCTGTTGTTGGATGTAATAATGAACATAGCAGTCGTCATTTACTCCTGACATCTGAGCCGCTGATAACGCAGTGGATTTCGTTTGTTTCTGAAGGAAATGTGCCCCCGATCTGCCTAAATGCGTCTATGTTCGCGCTAATCATTCGTGATCCAGCCTCATCTACAGAAGAAGTGAGTATAATGTTTTGTAATGAATCTTTGCAAATCGCCTTTCCTAATAATGTGCTAATTAGTAAGTTTCACAATGAATGCGGCTAAAGTAAACAGTCTCTCTGAGAGCAGCTCTGAAGAGAGGGACGGGGTCAGCAGAGCTCATTAACATTTAAAGGGAAATGCTACAAAAACAGCTTGATCTGAAAGAGCTGTTTGTGACAGGGTAAAAACTGTGTTTTTTACACTACCATTGAGAAATTTTAACCAAACTATGTTACAGACTTTTCATTAAGACCCTAAAGAATCATATCAACTTGTGGAAAATGGGCATCATATGACCCCTTTAAATTTCCCGAGCTGAAAACATCTAGGCACGGCGGTGTCGTGTTACGAGGCCCCCCTCGTAGCCGTGTGACTACTAGCAAGCATGTTGAATCAATTAGACCAAATTCCCAACTACTTGCGACATGACTTCCTCCCTAAAAACATGTTTTGTGAGTGTAACAACACCAGAAATGCAGTTTTAACAAATTGTTTGGGTAACACACATGATAAAACATGAGAGGATATGGATTATGCTAATTGAAAGACTTTTAATATTATGCATTATGACGGTAAATGATTATAATGCCACGTAATACACCTTATATATGTTCTTGTAATACACAATTGAACCCCTGTTATGATGCCTACCTATAGTTACACCTGTTACTATTGTAATGCATGATGTCCACTTCATTTCTTAACCATTCAGGATGTGATGTTACATCCAAACCAGCATGGGGCGGTATCTTTGACCTTTACTCACAATCACAGCCACAAGGAATCTGTCAATCTGAAGTAAGATTTTATTTATTTTCCTTTTGTTAGAGGAAAAAAATAATACTTTTATTCAGCAAGGATGCATTAAATTGATTAAAAGATGATGGAAAATACTTTCTACTTATGAAAAAATCCTGAAAAAAGTATCAGTTTACACAAAAATATTAAGCAGCACAACTGTTTTCAACATTGATAATAATAAGAAACATATTAGAATGATTTCTGAAGGATCATGTGACACTGAAGACTGGAGTAATGATGCTGAAATTCAGCTTTGCATCACAGGAATAACTTACATTTTATAATATATTCAAATAAATGTAATAATATTAAATTGTAATAATATTTCACTATTTTAATGTTTTTACTACATATTTAATCAAATTAATTCAGCCTTGGTGAACATAAGAGACTTGACGCTTATCCTCAAGACAAACCAGTGATGCACACAACTGAAGCTCTCACACGTGTCAAGGCTTCATTAGGCTCCTCTCTTGGGCTGTGTTTGTCAGGAGGACCATGTGTTGGAGAGAGAGACAGCGTGAGGCCTACGCAGCGTGACCTCCACGGTTACATCACATCAGCGCTCTGCATTCACAAGCTCCTCGCATCCTCGGTGTGTGATCACTAGATGTGTCTACAATCTCCTCGCTTCCAGCCTCAGCAGAGGTTTTTTAATCAATGGTACACAGAAACATACACGCAAAACCATATTGAATGAAGAGGCCATAGCACAGTTGTTTGGTCTCAGTTATGATGTTGAGAGTCACAGTTTCTTTTTTATGTTGAAATGCTTTCTCTTACTCCATCTTAATATACAGACAAAGTTTGGGGTCAGTAAGAGTTTTTTGTTTTTGAAGGCAGTCTCTTCTGCTCACCAAGGCTGCATTTATTTGATCAAAAGTACAGTAAAAACAGTAATATTGTGAAATATTTGTAAAATTTTAAATAACTGTTTTTATATTTGAATATATTTTCAAATGTAATGTATTCCTGTGATCGAAGCTGAATTTTCAGCAACATTACTCCAGTCTTCAGTGTCACATGATCCTTCAGAAATCATTCTAATATGCTGATTTACTACTCCAGAAACATTTATTGTTATTATTATCAATGTTGGAAACAGTCATGCTTTTTCATATTTTTGTGGAAACTGTGATACATTTTTTTTGCAGGATTCTTTGATGAATAGAAAGTTTAAAAGAACAAAAAAACAAAAACAAAGAAAAATTTATCAAAAAATTGTAACATTATAAATCTCTTTACTATCATTTTTTAACAATTTAATTCATCCTTGATTAATAAAAGCATTCATTTCAAATAAATCAATCTTACTAAATTTGAAAATACCACTAGATGGCAAAAAAAAACTAGAAAATTAACACTGTTAAACATTAATTTAGCAGCCATAAAATACTAAAACTTGAATATATTAATCACAATAATATAGAGAAAACAACTACTGAAAACCAACAACAACAACAAAAAAACTATATTGATGATGATAATAATATAAAGAAAACAACTACTGAAATCCAACAAAATAAAAAAAAAACTCAAAATTAATAATAATATAGAGAAAACAACTACTGAAATCCAATGAAATAAAACAACAACAAACTCTATATTATTATTATTATTATTAATATAGACAACAACTACTGAAAACTAAATAATAATAATGAAAAAAACTCATATAAAAAATGCAAATTGAATAAAAAAAAAAAATCTCTAAAGTCCCTCCAAGCATGCTTCTCCAATCCTGGACCTGCAGGCAGGGCAATGAGTGATGTGTTGGGCGTCCCGCCATGGCTTTCACTTACAGTCACACGAGTAGCACGTTCAGTTTGTGAAACAGGTCTGGTTAATGTCGTCATTGCAGACAGTCATCGCCGCTCTGGTTATTGAAAAGACCAACAAACCCAGTTAAGAGGGATGAGGCCTGCCTTGTTTTGCCACACATCTGACCCTTTAATAGAATCTGCGCTCCCTCCCCCTCAGTGGAGCTCCTCGAGCCCGGCCTGAACCCCACTCGCTCAAGAATGCTCCACAGACCTGCACATCTGGACTCCACACAGCGGGATCATGGGGGGAATAACGAGGAGGAGCTCAGACTGAGAGAGAGAAGCCATGTAGCTCCTGAGGTACAGTGGTGCGCAGAAACAACACATAAACCAGAACTAATGTTTAAAGCCTCAGCATGAGAGTCTGCAAACCAAAACTATGCCGAGTTACGGCGGCACCACAAAGATTTGCCTGCTTAAAGTGTCAGTTCACATGAAAATGAACAATTCTGTCATCATTTACTTGCCCTCATTTCCTTGCAAACTTCTATGACTTTCTGTCTTCTGTGGACACAAAAAAATATTTTGACAACATTGGAGCCCAGTGAGTTTAATCATATAAGCAACCTCATGACATTTAAAATTTAAAAAATATTTGTATTTTTTAAAGCTAATAGCAGTTACCCTTGCTGGACCCGTTTTGTCCCACGTCTCAAGAATGACTGCTATATAAGTAGTGCTGTAAAACGAGTAATCGCAATTGATCGCATCCAAAATAAAAGTTTTTGTTTGCATAATATATGCGTGTATACTGTGTATATTTATTATGTATATATAAATACACACACATGCATGTATATATTTCAGAAAAATGTTTGTTTATATTTTAAATATATTTTTTATCATATAAATTATATGAATATAAATATAGACATGTAAATATTTTCAAAATATATACTGTATGTGTGTGTATTTATATATACATAATAAATATACACCGTACACATACATATATTATGCAAACAAAAACCTTTATTTTGTATGCGATTAGTCGTGATTAATCATTTGACAGCACTAAATATAATATAATAATTATATTGGATTATATATTATTATTAAATGCAATGTTTATAATTAATCAATGTTAAATTGTAATATTTAATGAACATTATATTACATTGTATTATATAATATAATCATTATATTATAATTATGAAAATCAATATTTACAATTAAGCAATAATAGCTTGTAATATTTTATGAAAATTATATTACATTATATTATACTGTATTATATTATATAATATAATAATTGTATTATAATTAAAATAATCAATCAATATAAAATAATTAATCAATAATCAATTATAATATTTTATGAACATTATATTATAATTATTAAAATCAATACTTATAATTAATCAATAATGAATTGTAATATTTTATGAACATTATATTATATTATTATATTTTATTATGTTAATATGTAATGTGTGTGTGTGTGTATGTATATATAATATATAGCAACAAAAATTTATGGGTTGTTGACATAATATACCGTACTTGTGTCCTATGGTGTAACAGCAAAATTTAGAAAACAATAATGAATCATTATTAATAATTAATTTCTTGTTAATAATATACAAATAGCATAAAAGAGATTTATCTTCATTGTTAGTTATTTTTTTCAAAATTTTTGCTGTCACACCATAGGACACATTTGCGGTATATCTGTCAACTACCCATATATAGTATGTATGTATATATAATATATACAGCAAAAAAAGCATTAATTTAGATTTCAGTATCACTACAGTATGACTACCTCAGTGCAATTATACTAATTACAATACTGTGAGCAGCTGAACTTTAAAAAGGTCTAGTTTCATATAAGACTGTTTGAGTTCTGGCATCACAACAAACATATTTATACGAGACAGACGAATCCAAACGGCATAATGCAGCCAAACAGTGATGAGTCAAAAAGAGCAGAGAGGCAACAAAAACAATACAGGACCACATAGGAATCATTTTTATAAAGTGAAACCACACACCAGCGCATTGAAATTGAAAGCGCATAACTTTGAGTTAGTTTCCATGGAAATATGGAGCCAAAATGGCCTTTAAGAGCAGGTTTGGCTGGTGCACATGCCTACAGGGATATTAGTCCACTAATGAACCAAGCACACTGACTGATGTTCAAGCATGCAGGCGCGTCTCGTACCAAGACATGCAAACGCTGACTGTCATACGAACCTTCAGACGCATGGGTCTAACTTTCCCATGATGCTTCTGTTTCAACACACCGCTCATGGACGTTATTACACTATATGCCATGACTATCTAGGCCCGAGTTTATCCTCACACATCTCTTGCACTCAAACATTCAGTCGTATCGTGTTTGTTTAGACAGATGTGGGATGCCGAAGCAGATGGGTTTCAGTTATGCCAGCAGAAGAAAAAAAGATTGGAGAACCAGAGACTTCGGGATCCGTTTCCATCTCCGGCATTCATCACGAGCGCGTGTGGAAGTAGGTCAGTCCAGCATCGCTCCAGATCTCCCGTTCTCTGACCCAGATGACTGTCAACACCTCAGGACGAGCAAAGCGTGTTTAACTGTCTTAAACAGCCTCGTTCCACAGCTTGAACTAACTTGGCTTGCGAGCTGCGTGTACCAAAGTGGATTGCGGGGAAGATTTTCAAAAGATTCTC
This sequence comes from Sinocyclocheilus grahami, assembly GCF_001515645.1. NCBI lineage: Eukaryota > Metazoa > Chordata > Actinopteri > Cypriniformes > Cyprinidae > Sinocyclocheilus > Sinocyclocheilus grahami. The sequence goes on along the minus strand of NW_015506191.1, from coordinate 279,766 downwards.
CATGTTAAAGGGATATTTAACACACAAAATGAAACTGTGTCATCATTTACTCACACCTCATGTCGTTCCAAACCTGTAAGACTTAATTTAACTGCAGAAGAGAAAAGAAAACGCTGTTTAAAAATATCATCTTTTGTGTTGCACAGATATGGTTTGAAAGTACTTTAGGGTGAGTAAATAATGGCTTTTGATTTTTGGGTGAACTGTCTCTTTAAGACTCACCTAATCAGTCAAACAAATAGAGTGCATTAGTGCCCGCCCACTTTTTTTTTGGAACGTCTTCATTAACGCTTTAAAAGTCATGAACCAAACCATCCAGCTACGAGGTGAATCATAGCATTACAAAACTTTTATCTGACGCAAAAAACATGAAAATCCAACAAAAAGACAAAAGTACAAGACTGTGTACTTAACGGCTTTAATGAGGGAAAGAACTACAATCCCATGAAGCTTTGCGAATCAAATTAAAAATGATGGAGAAACAGAAAACTATTAATTAAAAGGTTGCTGATTGGATCTACAGAAACAGTATATTCTACATTGACTTACTTGATTACGTCATTTGCGGTGCTTCATAGGAGTGGGCGGGGCTAAAGATATCTTGCAATTTATTCTCTGCGACTCTCTGATTGGTGGAGTTTTCTGTACAGCATCATGGGTAATGTAGTTTTTCCACCACAATTCCACTATTAATCGATTATTTAAAAAATAAGTTGAATTAATGTGAACATATAGCATAGAAAGGATATGCAATCAATTAACAGCCTCACAGTAGATCTGCTTTTTAAGGTTTATCAGTTACTGATAAAAATCAATTTCCCTATGGAGAAAATGTTTCCCTATGGAGAGTTTTTACAGGCTCATGTTTTCTTCAGAAAATGTGCAAATGTAGTAAAGATCTTCTGTCTTGCAAGCTGCTGTCTTGCATGTGACAGTGATTTAAACACTTGAACAGAGTTTAAGGGTCAAAGCCAGACAAGCCCAGAGCCAATTAGCCAAGGATGCGAACGGGGCTGTTTCTAAGTATCCCACTGCTTGTTCAGTGTGCTGTTTTATGAACTTTGGGTAGATTGTGACATCTTGTTAGAACAGCTTCAGATGATCATGTAATTCCTCCGTATGAGTAACAGCTGGAGAAACAGGGACAAATAACAGCCCTAAAATTGTCAAATATTTATAAAGTACTATGGAAGATCCATACAATGGATCTTCTGGATTAGTGACTGGATCAGTATTCACAATGCTTTCTTCTGCATCTAACTTTTCCTAGAGCTCCCTGAAGGAAAAACTGAAAGGGAAAGGAAAGATGTAAGGAGTCCAAATGCCTTCTCGGATTGCTGAATCTGACAATTTGCGGAGTATGAAGAAAATGTTAAAAGGCCAACAAAAAAAATAAGCAAGCACTTACTCTGGTGGGGAATTAAATATATATATTTCAGAACAGCATTCTTAAAAAAAAACCTCCCACATCTTTATTTCTGGATTTGTATTCTAAAATAAAACAATAAATAAAACTAAAACAATAAATAAATAAAACTGTAAGCAATAACTAAGCAAACAACCAAATAAAATTAAACAATAAATAAAACAAAAAAACAATATATAAATCAATAAATAAATAAAAATAAAACACAAACTAACAAAGATACAAACAAATAAATAAGTGCTTGATTTGCCAAAGTTTTCCAGATTAGTGCCATCAAATTTCTGAAGTACATACTTAGTGTTTTGTTCATTTGAATGATATCCATGTGCGGAATGTTATGATATTAATTTTTATTTGTTTTAATTACCATTCCATGCTCGTTACGTTTGGATTCTGATTACAAAGTCTACATGTATTTCTGTCAATTTCTTCTTTCTCATTTGTGGACCAGCATTCAGTGTGATTCCCACAAACTTTCTTCAAATGCTGTGAGTTTAAGGTTTCTACCCCTTCCTAGGACCCCTTCCTTTATGGCTCAGGACTCCCAAAGCCTCCAACACACACACGACTCCTCTGCTTCCAAAGACAGCCTCTATTTCCTGCCTGAAAGGTTTTATAATGTCTTTGCTCTTCCTAATGTGCTCCTTTTAAATACGAACTGTCCTGAAGATGCTGCATGAGGTCATGTGACACCGGGGTTAGTTGTCACATGTAGAAGTGGAAACCAGAAACATGGAAAGTGTTTTAAAGACAAGGTATTTTTTGTAAATTGTTGGTGGCCACATTTTTGTTGGGGCAATTCATCACATGTGTGTGATACGTTGTCATTTTATATAATTTATTAATTATAATTTCTGTTATAGTGTGACAATATGCCCCACTATTAAGGCATATTATATGCAGCTAACTGAAATCTGCAAAAATGTCAACAATTCTGTGTTTTTCTGTCAATATGGGGTGCTGTGTGTACATTAATGAGGAAAAAAATGAACTTAAATGATTTTAGCAAATGGCTGCAATATAATAGAGTGAAAAATTTAAGGGGGTCTGAATACTTTCCATACCCACTGTATAAGTTCAAAACATGCCAATCAGGTCCAAATTGTAAAATACTGTCAGTAAGAATTCATTAAAAAAAAGAATTTAATAAAAATTGTTTTATTTAGCAAGGATGCATTAAATTGATCAAAAGTGACAGTAAAGACATTTCTAATGTTACAAAATATTTATATTTCAAATAAATACTGTTCTTTTAACCTTTCTATTCATCAAACAATCTTGAAAAGCAAATGTATTCACAAAAATAATAAGCAGGACAACTGTTTTCAACATTGATAATCATAAGAAATGTTTCTTGAGCAGCAAATCCATATATGAGAATGATTTCTGAAGGATCATGTGACACTTAAGATTGGAGTAATGATGCTGAAAATTCAGCTTTGACCACAGGAATAAATAACTTTTAAAAATATATTCAAATAGAAAGCAGCCGTTTTAAATAGTAATAATATTTCACAATATTACTGTTTTACTGGATTATTGATCAAATAAATACAGCCTTAATGAGCATAAGAGACTTCTTTCAAAAACATAAAAAATTTTACCAACACCAAACTTAAGTTTTAAACGATCATGTAGGTGATGCACAAAAACTAAAATAGTATATGATAAATGGAGATGATAGTTAATGAATATCACAAAACGAAGAGCCTCAAAAATGACCCCAGATCCGAATCACTTAAGACTCAGAGTTTCACAAGACAAACAGTGCGACTATTCAAAAACCTTTTGTATCCAAGATCAACACACAAAGATGGATAATTTGTGTTAGTGGCACCAAACCTGAAACCCTGAGCAATGTTCTGATGGGAGTATGGTTTCGTGAGTCATCACTTTCCTACAGTCTACCGACGTCTGGAGAAAGTCAATGGATGGTTTCAATACAAGCAACTGTACACTGAGGGGAATCATCAAGTCCAATGATAGGTCTGTATGGGCAATAATATCCGCCAATATGAGGCCCCTCTACAGGAAGACATCCCACATATACATGGCTAAACACAATTAGAGTGGTTCTGGAGCACCAGAATATGGCTTTTCCAATCACCAAATCCAAAAACTATTATTACTGGACATTTTGTATAATGTGAAGAACATTTCCATGTCCTTTGAATAAGGAGGTTCTTCTTAAGACTGGAAAATATCCCTCTACACAGTTCAGTTAAATAGTCAAACTTTGAGTTTATCAGAATGTATATTATGAAAACAAATGTTGGAATTAGAACCAAAACAGGCTGTACAGCTTGATGAGAACATGTTAAAAGTTCAATTCGGAACTTTTATTCTTCAGTTCTGTTCTTAGAATAACACAGAATCCAAAACATTGATTTTAAATTTCTAATGTCCAACTTTCTAATGTCCAAATTTCTACCGTTCGTTACTGGAAATTAAATTAAATTACTGGTTGATATGTCCCGATCTCAATAAAGTTTACACACAGCTTTTGGTCCGTGAATTAGATCTCGCTCGGGACGCACGCTGTCTGTGGAGGTTTGGCCAGGACCGGTTCCAGAATTAAATCAACATATTTTATGTTCCGTCCATTGCCAATCACTGCTATTTCGAGAGTGAATCCCGCATAAATATGCAGATGTCATTCCCAAAACTTTGCAGGGTGTAGCCTGTGTCCGAAAAACGAAAGTTTCATACAAATTCTAAATGGATTATACCCTAGAAAGTGAGCAAAGCACGCTCCCTTTATGACTGAAAAGCGTCACTCAACTTCGTTCATCGCGAATTCATGATCTAACGAAGTTCCGTTATAATCAAGGAAGCTCTCTAAACTGCACAATGAATCTCTTATTTACATCATGTCATGAGATGATTCACGAGCGTGCAAAACTGCACTTAAAAACTGCGATGCTTTCAGCGGTGAGTGAATTCTGACAAAA
>NW_015506191.1:271162-274719 GCF_001515645.1 Sinocyclocheilus grahami | reverse complement strand
GGGGGGGGGCAATTGCCTAATGTCGCCCATGGCAACACCCATACATGAGTGATTTAAACGCCATGAAGAACATCTTCAGGTCATACATCACTCCAAAATCAAAAGAAAAAGTATGATTTTGGGGTGAAATTAGACAATTTTACTACATCCTACTTTCATCGTCCAAGGTTTCTCTTCGCATTTTATTCGACTTGGGTCGGATTGCCAAAAAGGAATCAAAATCTTTGAGTAAAGTCAAGTGCTTCACCAGCGAAGGCTCAGATTTGCAGATGTTGTCCCGTGTAAACGCCATCTGATGATGAGCTCTGCTCTGTTCATCTTCTGATGGATATCAGAAACGCTCTCTCTGTTTTAACCAAGTGGGCTGCTGCGATGTTAACAGTTTTAATGTCATGTTTAACATTATCACACACATGTGGCTGTAACACACCCACCCACCACTCACACATTCACATCTTTCCCACTCCACTCCAGCAGTGAATTATGCAAACCCATTTGGAAAGTGGGCTTTAAGTGAGAGCAGATGTTGGATGTATGCATTAGGCTCAAAAAAGACAAATATAATATTTAAGATCTTATACAAATATTGCATTAACAGATGAACAGCTGCCATTTTTGCAATGTAATACCTCCAAACATGATCTACACTTGCTCACAGATGTTAAAAATCACACTTTTAATGGCTAAACAAACACCTGACCCTTAGTATTATACACTTGTCCAGAAATGTTTGTGTTACAGACATAAATGATTCCTCAAACCACGCGTCTTGTTGAGGAGAGATGTGCTAGCACTTTTATATGTCATCAGACTAAGCCATTTTGCCTGGAAAACAATACAATGGGTCAAAAATTCTGAGACTTAGTGTGGGCACTTTTGACTTGAGCAAATGAACAACCACTTAGCAACCACCCAGAACACCCTAAGAACAATCCATAACAGAACATCCTAACAACTATTCCTAGCAACCACATACTGTAGCAATGTGCTAACATCTGAGAATGTAAATGTGTTTTTAATGCAAACCAAAAACTAATTCACTTGAAGTAAAATTACACAGTATATGAGCTGAAATGATATGTATTGTGAAAAGCGCTATACAAAATAAACTTTAATTGAAATTAACATATGGTGCTGATTTTTCAGGAATAAAACCGAATAAATAAATAAATAGTGGAATAAATGCTGAAGAAATTCCTGGACAGGATCTTTTATCCTTTCAAAATTCCAAAATCCAGAGATTCATTTTCTTGAATGAGTAAGCCATGGGAAACATGCTAATGTACTGGAGACACTCATTTACTACAAAACAAAAACAGCGTCACATCTTGGACACCAACCAACCACGACAGAGCCAACAAGATAATATCTGAGTTACTCACTTAACTCATTGTTTTAAACTCAAATTAACCCATTAATCCATAATTATTGCAGCATATATGACGACCACACATACAAACTAACCTATAACCCCTACATAAAAAGTCTGTGAGGATCTGTGAGAACTAGATATAACTGATGACTTCACTCAGGCCAGCTGTCCTAGAACATCCAGATGTTCAATGTATTTCATGATGCAGAGACATTCATTTATTTATTAGTTGAGAAGGGCCAACAATGTGGGTTAATTGACCTATCGGTAAGCCCCTCCCCTCGAACGCAGACTAGCCAATGGCAGTCGAGTATCAGTTGCACGGGGAGCGGAACTTGAACATCAGCGCCATAGAGAAACATTAGAAGATCCAAAGCTTGCATCAATTTTTTGGGGTTTATGCTTCAAAAATGGAAAAACGATGTGCCTGGGGTACTTATACCACTGATACCAGGTATCCTGAGAGGATAGGCAACAGAATTAATTTTATTCTATTTCCTAAACCCAAACAAAACAAAGCGGTTAAAGTTAGTGAGTCCATGCTAGCGTACAAACCTAAACAGCGAACTGTTCTCGCGTCTTGTACAGTGTAGGGCAAAAACACATAAACGAAGGTCTACATTTCACTGTCTCTTCATATTAAACTGGTTAAATGTTAATTAATTTAATCGTACCCTGTGATACATGAACATGATGTTGTCATCTGCAATCGTGACGACGGCAATATGCGACTTCTCCCGCTTGCATTGTAATCTTTAAGCACTCGCTTCCAAATTAATACCCACAATATTTATTTTAAAATCTTTTATATATCCCTCCATGGAATATTTAAGTCCCACTTGAATGGTGGTCCTTCTGTGTCCAAAATTGATCAAAAAGCTATAGGGACAAGGTTTTCACACTGACAGCTGTCATTAGCAACTCCGTTTGTTTGTCCGAGTTTGCAACAGTAACTAAGGGGGGCGGAGCTTACCGATTGGTCAATTGAAAGGTTCTACACTCTTAAAAACAAAGGTTCCAAATGTGATGTCATAGAAGAACCATTTTGAATTCCCCAAAGTGAACAGTTCTTAAAGAGATAGTTGACCCAAAAATGAAAATGTACTGTTAATTTAGTCACCCTCAGGTCATCCAAGAAGTAGGTGCCTTTTTTCTTCAGTAGAGCATTAAAGAAGATATTTAGCTGAACCCACCATGGTCCTTGTTGATTCATAAAATGCAAGTCAGCAGCTACGCGTTTTTTGAGAATAAAAAAAAACATATCAAGGAACTTAAAATTAAAACCCTTGGTTCCTAGCGATATATTGAGGTCTTATGAAGCAAAACGATTCGTTTGTGCACAAAAACAGAACATTATTTACAACATTATTACCTGTAATCTAGAGCCTTTCGGACAGTTCATATCTTGTTTAAATAACTGATTCACCAGTTAATTTACATAATGACTCGATGCAACATATACGCAACTATTAAAGAGCAGGTCATATGGGTTTTCGAAAAATATATCTTTTGCAGTTTGTAAGGTAGCTATCCTTTAATGTAAACAGTCTGTAAAGTTGTTAATCAAAAAAGTGCATGATAAATAAAGATATTGTCTCTCAAAAGAAAGACTCGACTCAGAATCGCCTTAAGGAGTCGTTATATTTTCGAATCTTCTGCCTGTTACCGATCTACGTCACTGGGTAACACATTAGCATAATCCCCGCCTGCCCACGAAATACGAACACTCTCTGTGTCGAGAAGATGCTGTGTTCCACGATACCACAGCAATACAATTCAAACCTTTTGTTGTGCTCGTCATTTTCCCGAGGACTGCTTCTCTAATCTTGCCTTTTATCTTCGTTGGCTTCTAATCTTCTTTATTTGGACCAACAAGCAGCTACGGACCACAACCTGTAAGTACGATCGATACGTTATGTGTACATTTTCAATTGAGAGCTCAAAATATCTAGTTCTTTTTTGTGCTAATATGTGATGTACACCTAGTGTAGCTTTAGCTTTCCAGGTAAAGCACAATATTACTGTTTTACTGAAATTGTTCTGATAATTCGCTGTGAACCCACTATTTCCTAAGAATGTGTCGATTAATGTAGACTGTCGTTGTTCTAATTACTTAGTTTAATAATAAAGAATGTAGTGTAGCGCACAGACTTTATAATCATTGTGAAAGTGCTGTTTATGTAGT
>NW_015506191.1:259972-270042 GCF_001515645.1 Sinocyclocheilus grahami | reverse complement strand
GACACTCATTTACTACAAAACAAAAACAGCGTCACATCTTGGACACCAACCAACCACGACAGAGCCAACAAGATAATATCTGAGTTACTCACTTAACTCATTGTTTTAAACTCAAATTAACCCATTAATCCATAATTATTGCAGCATATATGACGACCACACATACAAACTAACCTATAACCCCTACATAAAAAGTCTGTGAGGATCTGTGAGAACTAGATATAACTGATGACTTCACTCAGGCCAGCTGTCCTAGAACATCCAGATGTTCAATGTATTTCATGATGCAGAGACATTCATTTATTTATTAGTTGAGAAGGGCCAACAATGTGGGTTAATTGACCTATCGGTAAGCCCCTCCCCTCGAACGCAGACTAGCCAATGGCAGTCGAGTATCAGTTGCACGGGGAGCGGAACTTGAACATCAGCGCCATAGAGAAACATTAGAAGATCCAAAGCTTGCATCAATTTTTTGGGGTTTATGCTTCAAAAATGGAAAAACGATGTGCCTGGGGTACTTATACCACTGATACCAGGTATCCTGAGAGGATAGGCAACAGAATTAATTTTATTCTATTTCCTAAACCCAAACAAAACAAAGCGGTTAAAGTTAGTGAGTCCATGCTAGCGTACAAACCTAAACAGCGAACTGTTCTCGCGTCTTGTACAGTGTAGGGCAAAAACACATAAACGAAGGTCTACATTTCACTGTCTCTTCATATTAAACTGGTTAAATGTTAATTAATTTAATCGTACCCTGTGATACATGAACATGATGTTGTCATCTGCAATCGTGACGACGGCAATATGCGACTTCTCCCGCTTGCATTGTAATCTTTAAGCACTCGCTTCCAAATTAATACCCACAATATTTATTTTAAAATCTTTTATATATCCCTCCATGGAATATTTAAGTCCCACTTGAATGGTGGTCCTTCTGTGTCCAAAATTGATCAAAAAGCTATAGGGACAAGGTTTTCACACTGACAGCTGTCATTAGCAACTCCGTTTGTTTGTCCGAGTTTGCAACAGTAACTAAGGGGGGCGGAGCTTACCGATTGGTCAATTGAAAGGTTCTACACTCTTAAAAACAAAGGTTCCAAATGTGATGTCATAGAAGAACCATTTTGAATTCCCCAAAGTGAACAGTTCTTAAAGAGATAGTTGACCCAAAAATGAAAATGTACTGTTAATTTAGTCACCCTCAGGTCATCCAAGAAGTAGGTGCCTTTTTTCTTCAGTAGAGCATTAAAGAAGATATTTAGCTGAACCCACCATGGTCCTTGTTGATTCATAAAATGCAAGTCAGCAGCTACGCGTTTTTTGAGAATAAAAAAAAACATATCAAGGAACTTAAAATTAAAACCCTTGGTTCCTAGCGATATATTGAGGTCTTATGAAGCAAAACGATTCGTTTGTGCACAAAAACAGAACATTATTTACAACATTATTACCTGTAATCTAGAGCCTTTCGGACAGTTCATATCTTGTTTAAATAACTGATTCACCAGTTAATTTACATAATGACTCGATGCAACATATACGCAACTATTAAAGAGCAGGTCATATGGGTTTTCGAAAAATATATCTTTTGCAGTTTGTAAGGTAGCTATCCTTTAATGTAAACAGTCTGTAAAGTTGTTAATCAAAAAAGTGCATGATAAATAAAGATATTGTCTCTCAAAAGAAAGACTCGACTCAGAATCGCCTTAAGGAGTCGTTATATTTTCGAATCTTCTGCCTGTTACCGATCTACGTCACTGGGTAACACATTAGCATAATCCCCGCCTGCCCACGAAATACGAACACTCTCTGTGTCGAGAAGATGCTGTGTTCCACGATACCACAGCAATACAATTCAAACCTTTTGTTGTGCTCGTCATTTTCCCGAGGACTGCTTCTCTAATCTTGCCTTTTATCTTCGTTGGCTTCTAATCTTCTTTATTTGGACCAACAAGCAGCTACGGACCACAACCTGTAAGTACGATCGATACGTTATGTGTACATTTTCAATTGAGAGCTCAAAATATCTAGTTCTTTTTTGTGCTAATATGTGATGTACACCTAGTGTAGCTTTAGCTTTCCAGGTAAAGCACAATATTACTGTTTTACTGAAATTGTTCTGATAATTCGCTGTGAACCCACTATTTCCTAAGAATGTGTCGATTAATGTAGACTGTCGTTGTTCTAATTACTTAGTTTAATAATAAAGAATGTAGTGTAGCGCACAGACTTTATAATCATTGTGAAAGTGCTGTTTATGTAGTTATAGGGTTAATGCAGAGAGTAAAAGACCCGGTAGAGAGAGACGAGTTATGGCGCTTTTCCACTGCATGGTACGGCTCGGTACGGTTCACTTTTGGGGGATTTTATGTGAATAATCCCGCCCACTCTAAAGCCGAGCCGTGCCGTACTGAGCCGTGCCGAGCCGAGTCGTACCACGCAGTGGAAAAGCGCCATTAGTTAGGCTGGTGCGCATGTGATACAGCTTTTCTGCGTTATAATTAAAGGTTAAGACACGGAGCGTCTTTTGTCTGTCATTCTTCAGACATTACAGTAGACATATTTTGGTTTTCAAACTGTATTGTTTCATCGGTTAGTCACGTTAGCACTCGGCTAACGTATCCACCATTATTGGTTTGTTAAGTGTTTAAAATTTAGCAGCTAAACTTTAGCTGTGGGCACGATTCGCTTGCATAAGTGTTAAACAAAATGTTTTTATGTCATTATTTTAAGAACTGATTGGAGCACTATATTATTGTTTTATGTAAAGGTGTATGCTAGGGTTGCCAGGTTGTCACAACAAAACCCGCACAATTGCTACTCAAAACTAGCCCAATTTCGAGGGTGGTCCCCCTTTAAAAATCGTGTTCTGGGGTGTAAAATACACGCTTTCAGTCAGGGTTCCCCTGGTAAATTCGCATTCCAGTGCCTAAATATGACGTTATTGGGGTCGCTACAACCCACAACATCAAAAACAACCGCGGACTTGGCAACACAGATGGTAGCGCTCGCTAACTTGCTCAAGCGCTCCTCTTTGTGCCAATCACAACAGGCTTGGCCAGCTGACCAATCAGAGCAGAGTAGGCTTATGGAAGGGAGGGGTTTACAGACATTTCGCTCAGAACTGAATCGAACGAACCGTTTTGAAATCATGGACAAATGACTATGTATAAATGTATATTCTGGGAAAATTACAGTGTTTTCTGACCTTAGATGCATTTAAACCTGTTGTAGGGGACTCCAAAACAATATTAGGACACTTTAAAAAAACCACATGATCTGCTCCTTAAAGCACCCAATAAGGATGTGAAAAGCTGTACTTTTCTGAACCATATCCGATTACATTCACACAGTGTTATTTGATCATCCTGTCAAAACTGGAGCTGCATACATGCCAAAATAACAGGACTTCAACATATGTTAGTATGTCTGAGCAGAAAGACCGATCTGGCCATACGGTCTCCTGCTGTAATGCTGCTAAGCCTGCAGCTGCTGTCACGGCTTCAACACTCTATTAGTGTCAGTGCAACTAAAGATATGCAAGGAATTTTATTGTGTATTCACAAGAACATTTTCCACTCAAGTCAGTTTCACCACAAGTTTCTCTGGAAGTTTGTTTCCGCTATGGAATAAAAAATAAGCAAGGTAAAACAATTTTTTTTTGTCCGAATTTCAAGATCTAAATTTGCAATTGTGAGAAAAAAGAAATAACTGCAAGATAAAGAGTCGCAATTAACTTTTTTTCTGTTTGAAACAAGAAAAAGGAATAGAGATGTAAAAAAGAAGAAAAGTTTGAATTGCGAGACGTAAACTTAGAATTCCGAGAAAAATATAAATATGTCAGATTTAAACTTGAAATTGCAAGAAAATTCTGAATGCTGATTTTTTTCTTATAATAAAATATCGCAATTACCATTTTTAATTTTTTATTAAATTCTGTGATGCTAAAGAGCTTCCATAGGGTTCTTATATGCAATACTCTTTTATTTTCCATGTAAAGTTGCTTCCAAAGCCAAAACCTTCTTAACTCAATCAAACGAATGTCAAATGTTTCAGACACCCTCTGCTGTTTATACAGGCCTATATACACACTACAAAAGGTGGGACACATTGGCACATTCGAATATCTGTTTTATACATTAAGAATAACAGTAGTCGTTGAAACTATGAAGTAACACAAATAGCAAAACACAAATGAAAACCTTACACATGAGCTTCTCTGTCTAGGTCCCAACTCTGCTCAATCTTGTCATTCATCAAACAACTTTACAAGGAACATCCTGGGATGCTTTTAAACACTGCTGAGGGAGTTTTTATTGAGGCTGTTTCTTTCCCCTTCGGTACTGACTTTTGCATGAAATTTTAGTTTTATACAGATATTCGTACATAGTCACAATTTATATTTCTAAACAAAACTAATTCCAAGCATTACACATACGCTAGATCAAAACGTTTGTGATGCAGAGCTGAATTTTCAGCATCTTTACTCCAGTCTTCAGTGTCACATGATCCTTCAGAAATCCTTCTAATATGCTGATCTACTGCTCAAGAAACATTTCTTTATCAATGCTAAAGACAACTGTGCTGCTTAGAAAGTTCAAAAGAACAGCATTTATTTAAAATACAAATCTTTTCTTACATTGTTTTATTGTCACTTTTGATCAATTCAATGCATCCTTGCTAAATAAAACTCTAACTCTTACTGACGCCAAACTTTTGAACATTTTAGTATATGTGACCCTGGAGCACCTGGAGCACAAAACCAGTCTTCAGTCGCTGGGGTATATTTGTAGCAATAGCCAACAATACATTGCACGGGTCAAAATTATCAATTTTTCTTTTATGCCAAAAATCATTAGGATATTAAGTAAAGATCATGCTCCTTGAAGATATTTTGTAAATTCCCTACTGTAAATATATCAAAACGTGATTTTTGATTAGCAATATGAATTGCTAAGAACTTCATTTAAACAACTTTAAAGGCGATTTTCTCAATATTTCGATTTTTTTTTTGCACCCTCAGATTCCAGATTTTCAAATAGTTGTATAGTTGTTGGTCCTATCCTAACAAACCATACATCAATGGAAAGCTTATTTATTCTGCTTTCAGATGATATATAAATCTCAATTTTAAAAAATGGACCCTTATGACTGGTTTTTCCACAGACAAGGCTTAAACCTAGTCCCAGACTAAAATGTAAAGTCTGAGCAACTGAAAAAAAATTATAATAATTGCACTGACTGATCTTAAAATATATCAGTGCCTTTGCTTTGTCTCAAGATGGACACCAGTAATGTTTTTTTTTTCTAAGGCAAGTTTATAAAAATTACTTAAATGTCCTAATTGAACAATGGCCTAATCCTGGCTTAGTCTAAGCCTTGTCTGTGAAACCAGGCGAACATACATTAAATGCTTAATTACCATAATTAGAGCAGTTTTACACACTGGTGTTAGCCTAGTACTAGCTTACACTCTTAAAAATAAAGGTTCCAAAAGGGGGTTTTCACAGCGATGCATAGAAGAACCCGTTTTGGTTCCCCAAGGAACCTTTCACTGAACAGTTCTTAAAAAAGAACCATTTTTTTAAGTGTGAAGAACATTTTAATAATCCAAAGAACTTTTTTCCACTGTAACAACCTTTTGTGGAATGAAAAGGTTCCATGGATGGTAAAGGTTCTTTATGGAACCTTTATTTTTAAGTGTAGGCTACTATAAAATGGCATAGAAGCGCGCATCGCAGCCAGTGTAAGGGGAGCTCTTGTGAGGGCGGAGCACAGGTGTGTGATGTACCTGAGCTCTTGTGAGGGTGGAGCACAGGTGTGTGATGTACCTGAGCTCTTGTGAGGGTGGAGCACAGGTGTGTGATGTACCTGATGGTGTGTCTCTCGCTCCGCGTTCTCGCCGTTCACCTCCACCACACGGTCACCCGCGCGCAGTCCCGACGCCTCCGCCGGGGACGCGCGCTCCACTTTCCGTATGTACTGTCCGGTTTTTCCTTTCTCTCCGTGCAGATGAAACCCGTAGCCGTTCTCTCCTTTCTTCATCACACACAACCGAGGCTTCAGCTCGCTTGCCATTGTATTCCGCTTTCGCCTTCACATCCAAACTTGCAATAAAATCCAAGCGTTATTCTGATTTGTCGAAAACTTAATGCAAAGGAGTACAAACAAGCATCGTTAGCCTATATGTTATTGCACAGTCCGCGGTGTTTTGCAAAAAAATGTGCATGCAAGTATCCGGCTCAGCGCATTACTTAGAATAGACAAAAACCAAAAGAATCGAGTCCGTATCGATGATATGCTTCTGCAAGAAAAATGCAGAAGTGGAGTCGGCGAAGCAGACTGTGTAACTACCTGTGGATGTTCACAGACGCATCCAAAACTCCTCCATGAGACATTCTGCCAGTGCCCACGGAGAGAGAAACTGTCCACTGACAAACTGCGTGGCGCGGAGTAAGACCGCCCATTAACCGCTTCAGCAGAGATGCGCAGAGAAAAGCAGGCTTCTGCGTGCCTCGTGAATATATGTGTGTCAACAACGACTTAAACGCTGAAAAGCGGACACTAACTTTCACTATGTATAAAAATAGTCTAAACACTACGCGAATAATACAGTTATTGAATATAAAGGGAATTTGGACATTTGAAGGAATTTCAAGTCTTCTGAATTACTAAATGTGAGGTAACAATTTTAAATGCGTCGAGGTTCGTCTTTCGCGACGCTTTAAGTTGGTATTTCGCGGTACGAGCTCAGTTATTTTACAGATATATATATATATATAGTGTCCGTATATAGCCTATATATATATATAACGTTCAAAGCAAGACAGGAAACCTTCAAGAAACCTTGTAATACATAAAAAAATATCGAAAACTACATAATGGTACGGGAATTTGGACATTTGAAGGAATTTCAAGTCTTCTGAATTACTAAATGTGAGGTAACAATTTTAAATGCGTCGAGGTTCGTCTTTCGCGACGCTTTAAGTTGGTATTTCGCGGTACGAGCTCAGTTATTTTACAGATATATATATATATATAGTGTCCGTATATAGCCTATATATACATATAACGTTCAAAGCAAGTCAGGAAACCTTCAAGAAACCTTGTAATACATAAAAAAATATCGAAAACTACATAATGGTATAGCATCGCGAAGGCGGCATTTTGTTATGGTTACAACTTCACGCGAACTAATTTATGTTCGTTGTTTATTTGGCGGTGATTACATTTACATTTAGTCATTTAGCAGACGCTTAAAGAGACTTACAAATGAGGACAATACAAGCAATCAAAATTAACAAAAGAGCAACAATATATAAATGCAAATGACAAGTCTAGGTTAGCCTAACACAGTACACGTAGCAAGGTGTGTGTGTGTATATATATATATTTTTTTTATCCACCCACAAATAGACACACACAAACACACAAACAAAAACAAGTAGATAGAATAGAAAAAATAGAAAGCTAGTGTTTGTTTGTTGTTGTTTTTTCAATAAAAATAAAAAAGAAGATAAATATAGATAAAGTAGAATTAAAATACAATAGAAAGTGTTAGAGTTAGAGGGTCAAATAAAGGCGATTAAATGTTAAATATTAAAGATGTTAAAAAAATGTTTTGTTGGTAACACTATTTTAAGATGTCCTTGTTACACATCCCTGCTGAGAAAAGAAAAAAAGACACCAACTCAAACGTTGTAATGGTTTTGGTTATAATGGGAATAGTAGGCTATTGGTTTTAATGGAAACTGTAATGGACCCTCTGGGTCTCTACTGGTAATTGGTCACCTTCTATTGGTGGCTTGTTTAAACCAATACATCCTAATGGAATATGTCCCAAAACACACATACAAAAAAAAAAAAAAAACATTTTTAATGGTTAAAATTTGATAATTTGTAATGATTGTAATGGTATTTGTAGTGGAAACCATTAGATTTTTTTGTGATTGTTTTATTATTTTTTTTCGGCAGGGATGTTAGGCTACATGTACTTACCATTATATTAACAATAAATTATGCATAATTACATGCAAGTAACCCTAAGGCAAACCCTAATCCTAACCCTAACCAAATAATAAGTACATGTAGTTAACTCAGTAGTACGTAAACGTATAATTACACTGTAAAATAAAGTGTAACCTTTTTTTAAATAAATACTTTAGAGGGGGTTAAAAGCTATAATTGGCATCCTGCAAAACAATAACAGTCCAGTAAATGCATCTGGACACCAAGCATCATAAGTTGAGTTCAGCACGTGAATGAACGGGGAAGAAAGATGCATGACCAGAAGAGAGAAAGTATTTGGCGCGTATAGCACAGTCTCATGCGCAACTTCGCATAAAATATCAATAAATAATGTGAATTTGAGAACACTTCAGGTCACAACCCACATATAGGGCAACCACGCACACTGAGGACAACAGCAGGCTGACCGTGCTGCACTCTAGCGGCGGAGAGAACTAGCGAGGAGCTAGGCACATGACCGACACTACTGCTGCATTTCATTACAATCACTATTAATAAGACTGGATATGTTACATAGAAATAGCTAAAGAAAAGCAGAATATTTACATTTTTAAATCTAATTATAAATATCTAGTGTGTCTGTAGTTTTTTTTTGAAGGGGGGGGGGGGGGGGAGGGGGGGGGTAAAGGTTGCCCCCCCTAAAAATATAATTAAAAACCATGCTGTGTATTGTAAATAACAATGTTTTATACTTTAAATAATTGTGTAGGTAGTAAAACAACACAAACAGGGCAAAAATGCGTTTTAAGTTTAGAAACACTTTGAGTCTCCCCCTCCCTTGCCTCAGTGCTTTGGTCCAAATGCCTGCTTTCCTCTTTTACATCACCTAAACACACACACAAGTCCGGTGAGAGAGAACAAAGCCAATAGTTGAGGGAGTCCAAGGCTGTCAAGGCTATTTTATTCACTTAAACATCGGATGAAGTGATTATTTTCTCTTTAATACTGATGATGCCAGCGTACTTTTTCGATGAGCCCGCTATGTTAGCAATAATAACGTTACCTGCTTGAGGGAAAGGGTTGCCAGGTTTTCACAACAAAACCCGCCCAATTGCTACTCAAAACTAGCCCAAACTAACTGCGTTCCGGGGGCTAAAATACACGTTATTGGGGTCGCTTCAACCTGTGGACATGAAAAACAACCCGAGACAAGTGATGAAGTAGCTCAATTCCACGCAAAAACCACGGACTTGGCAACACTGAAGTAAAGTCTACAACGGACACGAGCGCTGTCGCGGCGCGACCACATCAACTTTAAGTTGTCGAATTTACTAAATTTTTTAAGGTAAGTGGTTGCAATCGATTTATTTTATCTACATTTAAACAAACAAATTTAGTTGACTAACTTTCAACATGTTTTTATTTTTTAAACGTAACTAAAATAAATGGTTTGCAACCACTTACCTTTAAAAAATGTAGTATCATTTTTTCAGTGTAAAGCCATTCCTCTGTGTATACATATCCTTACAAGTACAATTTTAGCTGTATTATTTGTCCCCTTCAAAAATTGCTCTTGAGAAATTTTGTTAATTGTCCCCCCCCCTACTTTTAGACTAAATTTACGCCCCTGTGTGTTGTAATTTATTAGTTATTGATTAGTCATTGATAGTAATTACTAGCTATTGATTTGTTTAAATATCTATCTATCTGACTCTGTCATCTATCAGTCTGCCTGTCTGTCTGTCTATCTATCTGTCTGTCTATCTATCTATCTATCTATCTGTCTGTCTGTCTGCCCATCTATCTATCTGTCGGTCTCTCATCTATCTGTCTGTCGGTCTCTCATCTATCTATCTATCCATCTATCTATCTATTTATCTGTCGCTGTCTGTCTGTCTATCTATCTATCTGTCTGTCTATCTATCTATCTATCTATCTGTCGGTCTCTCATCTATCTGTCTGTCGGTCTGTCATCTATCTATCTATCCATCTATCTATCTATCTATCTATCTATTTATCTGTCGGTCCGTCCATCTATCTAGCTGTCCGTCCGTCCATCTATCTATCTGTCCGTCCGTCCGTCCATCTATCTATCTATC
>NW_015506191.1:231022-259763 GCF_001515645.1 Sinocyclocheilus grahami | reverse complement strand
ATCTATCTGTCTGTCTATCATCTATCTGTCTGTCTGTCTATCTATCTGTCTGTCTATCATCAATCTATCTATCTATCTGTCTGTCTGTCTATCATCTATCTGTCTGTCTGTCTGTCTATCATCTATGTCTGTCTGTCTATGATCTATCTATCTGTCTGTCATTTATCTATCTGTCCGTCTGTCTGTCTATCTATCTATCTATCTGTCTGTCTATCTATCATCTGTCTGTCTGTCTGTCATCTGAGGAAAAAAAAATTTACTTAAATGATTTTAGCAAATGGCTGCAATATAACAAAGAGTGAAAAATTTAAGGGGGTCTGAATACTTTCCGTACCCACTGTATCTATCTGTCGGTCCGTCCATCCATCTATCTATCTGTCTGTCCGTCCATCTATCTATCTATCTATCTATCTGTCGGTCCGTCCATCTATCTATCTGTCTGTCCGTCCATCTATCTATCTATCTGTCTGTCCGTCCGTCTATCTATCTATCTGTCGGTCCGTCCATCTATCTATCTATCTATCTATCTATCTGTCTGTCCATCCATCTATCGGTCTGTCCATCTATCGATCTATCTATCTATCTGTCTGTCTGTCTATCATCAATCTAGCTATCTATCTATCTGTCTGTCTGTCTATCATCAATCTAGCTATCTATCTATCTGTCTGTCTGTCTATCATCAATCTAGCTATCTATCTATCTGTCTGTCTGTCTATCATCAATCTAGCTATCTATCTATCTGTCTGTCTGTCTATCATCAATCTAGCTATCTATCTATCTGTCGGTCTGTCATCTATCTGTCTGTCCATCTATCTATCTGTCTGTCTGTCTATCTATCTGTCGGTCTGTTATCTATCTGTCTGTCTATCATCTATCTGTCTATCTGTCTATCTATCTGTCTGTCTATCTATCTGTCGGTCTGTCATCTATCTATCTGTCTGTCTATCATCTATCTGTCTGTCTATCATCTATCTGTCTGTCTGTCTATCATCTATCTATCTGTCTGTCTATCATCAATCTATCTGTCTATCATCTATCTGTCTGTCATCTATCATCTATGTCTGTCTGTCTATGATCTATCTATCTGTCTGTCTATCATCAATCTATCTATCTATCTATCTGTCATCTATCTGTCTGTCATCTATCATCTATGTCTGTATGTCTATGATCTATCTATCTGTCTGTCATTTATCTATCTGTCTATCTATCTATCATCTGTCTGTCTGTCATCTATCATCCATGTCTGTCTGTCTATGATCAATCTATCTGTCTGTCTATCTATCTATCATCTGTCTGTCTGTCTATCTATCATCTATCTGTCTGTCTATCTATCTATCTGTCTGTCTATCATCTATCTGTCTGTCTATCCTTCATCTGTCTGTCTATCCTTCAAGTTCATTAAATGAAAACTGAAACCATAAACATTGTAGTTACTTGAAATAAAATAATCATTATCTGAAAAAAGTAAAATATAAAATATAACATATATGGTTTAAAGATGCTAAATAGCAGGCTTTATTAAAAAAAGCGTCTATCCTAGACTTTTCTGTAGGTTCCCCCAATTATCTTTTGAAGGGTATAAGATGTCATTAAACATTTTTGTTAGAAACCAAATTGCTTTACAAATGCATACAGTATGTATTTTTAATAAATTGATTTTAAGATATTGTTTTTTTATAGCCTCTCTTGGAATCACAGAACTGAGATGCAGGAACATGTTGGGACTGCAATTTACAAAAGAGCAATATGTAAAAGGTGCGGAGCAAAACGATGGCCATCACTGGCTACTTGCATGTGTTAGACTGCTGGCAAATAGAAAGATTAAGACTCAAACATGTCTTGGTCATGTGATTTGAGCAGATTTGCACTGCAATATCACTGGGGTCATACAGAAACCGCAGTAGAAATGAGCTTACATAAAGCAGAAAATGATCTACAACTGAAAATTAATCATTCATAATGCTTCCAGACTTGTATGACCATTCATTCCACCATAAAAAAGCGTACTTTAAAAATATAAAACTATTTAAATTTTTTTTTAGGTGAACTTATTTTAACCCCTCAACCTTGAAAACATAAATAAAATAACAATACAAATACCATCAAAATTAAAATTCTTTACTGGCACAATTCATAGTACTGTAGCCATTTTATAACAACAACAACAACAAAAAAAAAAGAACTAAATATAAACAGGCCAATATGCATCGAAAAGCATTTTTACAAAAACACACTGCACAAAGTGCCATCTCTTAGCTAAATTTCCATAAAATAAATAGTCATGAACAAATCCATAGTATTTTACAAACAGACTCTTTTAGGTCAACACAGCGTTGACGACACGGTTCAATAAACGAACCCGACTTTTCCAAACATATCCAATGAATCACACAGGACTTGTGCAACTTACATTTACTTTATAAAGACATAACGGCATTGTCTACTTTAACTAAAATGCTTAAAAACACAAAAAAAAGGAAAAAGATGATGACGGGGCAAACCCCTTTATGTAAAATAAACACTGATATAAGTCGATTAAAAAGGTCTAATTACAATAAGTTACATTCCTGCAGCGAATCATGACTGTGATATGACTCCTGACGAGAGAAACAAACAAGTGAGTGTTTTATGTCCAGTTTTCACATATTAGTCCACATGCTCACATACAGTCCATAAACATCCATTCCTTTCTCTGGAGAAACCATCTGAGGTCAAACCAGTGTCTCCTGCAATTTATGGCTGTTATGAGTTTATTTCTTAATGTAAAAAAAGCATGAAATGAAGTGTCTGTTGGGTGAAAACTTGCCTGGGTCATATTCCACCCTTTAAAAAATATATAAATAATAATATATATTATAGTAATATAGATATTTTTAAAACTATTAATGTACTTCCACTCTCAATAATATTGCAAAGTTTCTGTATTACAATCTGTCTGTCTATCTATCATCTATCTGTCTGTCTATCTATCTATCTGTCTGTCTATCATCTATCTGTCTGTCTATCCTTCATCTGTCTGTCTATCCTTCAAGTTCATTAAATGAAAACTGAAACCATAAACATTGTAGTTACTTGAAATAAAATAATCATTATCTGAAAAAAGTAAAATATAAAATATAACATATATGGTTTAAAGATGCTAAATAGCAGGCTTTATTAAAAAAAGCGTCTATCCTAGACTTTTCTGTAGGTTCCCCCAATTATCTTTTGAAGGGTATAAGATGTCATTAAACATTTTTGTTAGAAACCAAATTGCTTTACAAATGCATACAGTATGTATTTTTAATAAATTGATTTTAAGATATTGTTTTTTTATAGCCTCTCTTGGAATCACAGAACTGAGATGCAGGAACATGTTGGGACTGCAATTTACAAAAGAGCAATATGTAAAAGGTGCGGAGCAAAACGATGGCCATCACTGGCTACTTGCATGTGTTAGACTGCTGGCAAATAGAAAGATTAAGACTCAAACATGTCTTGGTCATGTGATTTGAGCAGATTTGCACTGCAATATCACTGGGGTCATACAGAAACCGCAGTAGAAATGAGCTTACATAAAGCAGAAAATGATCTACAACTGAAAATTAATCATTCATAATGCTTCCAGACTTGTATGACCATTCATTCCACCATAAAAAAGCGTACTTTAAAAATATAAAACTATTTAAATTTTTTTTTAGGTGAACTTATTTTAACCCCTCAACCTTTAAAACATAAATAAAATAACAATACAAATACCATCAAAATTAAAATTCTTTACTGGCACAATTCATAGTACTGTAGCCATTTTATAACAACAACAACAACAACAAAAAAAGAACTAAATATAAACAGGCCAATATGCATCGAAAAGCATTTTTACAAAAACACACTGCACAAAGTGCCATCTCTTAGCTAAATTTCCATAAAATAAATAGTCATGAACAAATCCATAGTATTTTACAAACAGACTCTTTTAGGTCAACACAGCGTTGACGACACGGTTCAATAAACGAACCCGACTTTTCCAAACATATCCAATGAATCACACAGGACTTGTGCAACTTACATTTACTTTATAAAGACATAACGGCATTGTCTACTTTAACTAAAATGCTTAAAAACACAAAAAAAAGGAAAAAGATGATGACGGGGCAAACCCCTTTATGTAAAATAAACACTGATATAAGTCGATTAAAAAGGTCTAATTACAATAAGTTACATTCCTGCAGCGAATCATGACTGTGATATGACTCCTGACGAGAGAAACAAACAAGTGAGTGTTTTATGTCCAGTTTTCACATATTAGTCCACATGCTCACATACAGTCCATAAACATCCATTCCTTTCTCTGGAGAAACCATCTGAGGTCAAACCAGTGTCTCCTGCAATTTATGGCTGTTATGAGTTTATTTCTTAATGTAAAAAAAGCATGAAATGAAGTGTCTGTTGGGTGAAAACTTGCCTGGGTCATATTCCACCCTTTAAAAAATATATAAATAATAATATATATTATAGTAATATAGATATTTTTAAAACTATTAATGTACTTCCACTCTCAATAATATTGCAAAGTTTCTGTATTACAATATATATTTTAAATGTATTAAAATAAAACAAAAAAACACTCAAATGAGTCAAATTTAAGAAGTAGTAGAACAAATGCAATCACAATGTTAAAAAAGTTAAAACGGTTTAAATAATACATATGTTTTGCATTACAGTAAAGAGAAAGCTCATCTTAATTAGCCTCTTTTTTTTAAGGAAAAATGCTTATTTTTGAAGAAAATAATAATGTCACAATGCAAAAAAAGTCTTAGTAGCCCTAAAGTAGGATTCATTCAGTAAATGGTTTGAGGTAAAACATGACCCAGACATATCCTCATTGGGTTTGGTGAGCTTAACTGGTTTAGTGGTTGTAAAGGTTTTATAAACTCACAAATATTCCCTCTTATAGCAGACGGCCACCTCAAAGCGGCAGTGACCGCTGGACTTCACTCCTCTCTGTACATTCAGAAAACAAAGGAAAAACAATGTACACAGAATGAGAGAAGCGTGTTCTGTCTGAAGGCACAGATACCTCTACGGGTGAGAGCGTATGGGGCAGAAGCGTAACACAGGGCCCAGCCGCAAGGGCATGAATCAGTGCAAGAACAGGGACTCGCGAAGGAAATGAGTGGGAATCCTTCCCGCTGTGCTCCTTGTAACTCTGTTTCGTATTAGAGTCTTAAAAATGTGTCTAGCAAGCCCAGTCTCATCCGTGCTGAGTCAAAGACCGAGTGTTTCCTGTATGTACATAAAGGGTTATATAGTAATGTACAGCGGGCCTGATTACGGAGTGTGAGGTTTGCCGTGAACTCTGAAGCGATACAGGCAGGTGTATTCGGGATGACCCCAGTTCGACAGCACTCGCATCTCAATGATCTGAAAGGCCTGGTCGCTCTTCTCCTGGAAAAAAAAGCAAAGTGAAACGTGCTCAGAATTTCACTGTAGCTCTATTCCAAAAGCTAGTAAGCAGCATATGAACTAAAACAAAATTGAATGACTGGTGTGGAACATAAAGAGCACTGAAGACTCGATTCACCATTTATTCCAACATAGTTTGACAGCAGCATATGGCTAAGCTAATAAAACTTGATTTTATTACTAGCCTGTTGCAATGCATGCTGGGATAGCTTTCCCTGAAAATGATACATTCAATGCTGAATTTCTCACTATTGAAACTCACTATTTTTCTTCTGTTGCTGCCTGCCTTTTGAGAAATCCTCGTTTTATTTCTTTCCAAAATGTTGTTATATTTGTAATAAAAAAATTTTTATTCCATTTGATTTGTTCAATTAAATGTTATTGACCAATAAGGATTTAACAATTGAATCATCTACTAAAATGTTAACAATAATAGTGCCCTATGAAATGTGTGTGGGTTGAATTTCTCACTATTGAAACTCACTATTTTTCTTCTGTTGCTGCCTGCCTTTTGAGAAATCCTCATTTTATTTCTTTCCAAAATGTTGTTATATTTGTAATAAAAAATTTTTTATTCCATTTGATTTGTTCAATTAAATGTTATTGACCAATAAGGATTTAACAATTGAATCATCTACTAAAATGTTAACAATAATAGTGCCCTATGAAATGTGTGTGGGGTTTTTTTTGGTCCGTTTTAATTTTTCTGGATTCTGAGTTTTATGAGTTAATACAAATGTATTATCAAAAACAATGGTAATAAAATGAATGCATAATATTTGAACAATTGAATCAATCTTTTAAAATATAAACCAACTGAACAATTCCTTTCATTTTTTGGCAAACAAAGTGCTGCACAACAGAGGTTTACGGTTGAAATGAAAACAAGGATGAAAAAAGGAGTGAAATTCCTTTAAAAAAATAATAAAAATTATCATTATTATTGTTTTGTTTTTTTTACTATGAGAAGTACATTCTATTGTAAAATAGCAATATATAGAATTTCTTTCATAATTTCTTATTCATTAGAATTTGGCCAAATCATGAAACATTCCATGTTATACAGTAAACTCTATTTTAATGACTGGATTCTGCAATTCTGCTCATTCTGTATGTACATATTTTACCATAACTGGAAAGATCTGGAGTGATGATCCATCTTCTTCATAGGTGTAGTCACCCAGCAGTTTCCCTTCCTCCTGGTATTCATCATTCAATCCCTGTGGATACAGACAGCAAGACTTACACGTTGCACAACATGGGATTATACACCAGCACTTAACACAAAAACTCATTGGATTAAGCATAAATATATGCAAGTACACACTCATAAATCAGACACAAACAAGTGTGCATTACATAGACAGAGAATCGGCGTGGTGCGCTGCTGATGTTTCCAGAAGGAGAGAGGCTTTTGGGAATATGCTCCAGGCAGAAGGAGGTAGGGATCACGCTTAAAGAGAGCCTGATCACCAGATAACCTTGGGAGCCTTTAAACGCCCAGCAGTTCCCTGGGTACATGTCCGGCTGTGAGGCAGACAGAAATTCACATCATACATCTTCTGTGTCTTACATCTTAGGACAAAATATATTTTTTTTAGTTGAAAATCACCTACATGCTTTCAATAGCAAGACTCTATCCACCTCTATCTATTGGTTTGAGCTAAATAAAAGTTGCATTTACTGATACGCATGATGCTGCTTCAGGTTATCATTCACAGGTTTTACCTGGATGACGACTCGTGGCGACTGTGAGAAGTACCACAGCGGGATTCCAAACAGGCTCATCAGTGCTGTTTTAGTCTCGTACGTCTCAGAACAGCGTGTGCTGAGGATACTGCCACCTGCACACACATCAGTCTCATGTAAAAGGGTTTGTGATGTTCATACGGGTTATGCGTTTTGTAGCCGCGCTTACCTCCAGACTCCAGAGCGTAGTCCACCTGTCCGGTGCGATCCTCAGAGTACAGCTTCAGCGCATGCTGGACGATCAGCTGGACTTGCTGAGGGGAAACACGGTCGTTATTAGAAGAGAGATTTAAATGACATTGGTATGTTAAATCCTCAAATACGGCCCATTAAATGCATTTTCATTTGATTGTTCTTTCCTCTTCACAGAATTTACTCACAGTTGCATAAGATGTCATTAACTCTTTCCCCGCCAGCATTTTTGAGAAACGTTGCCAGACACCGCCAGCGATTTTGATGATTTTCACTAAAATTTGATGGCCTCCAGTATATTTTGCTGTATGAATATTTGAAGTGAAGTGAAGTGACATGTGACCAAGTATGACCAAGGTGACCCATACTCGGAATTAGTGCTCTGCATTTATCTCACACCATGAACACACACCCGGAGCAGTGGCAGCCATTTATGCTGCAGCGCCCGGGGAGCAGTTGGGAGTGTTCAGTTCAGTGCCTTGCTTAAGGGCACCTCAGTCGTGGTATTGAAGGTGGAGAGAGCATTGTACATACACTCCCCCCACCTACAATCCCTGCCGGTACGAGACTCGAACTCACAACCTTTGGGTTACGAGTCCAACTCTCTAACCATTAGGCCACGACTTCCCATTTTGAATACGTAATACACCAAAATAAAGATCAGAGCCTCTACTTTTAAACATAAAAATCTAATTTTGAGCAAAAAGGTGAGAAAATCAAATACCTCCAAAGCTTGCACAGACATATGCCACTTCCTGGATCAACACTTTACTCTGTAACATTTATGCAGTTTTCATTTATTTGCTGTCTATTGCTGATGATCGCATAATTTTTCATATGCATTTACATAAGAGATCGCTCGTTTCTCCATCCTGTTCACGTGTGTTTTTGTTCGGGAGGTTTTGTACTCGTTCAGAAGATGCGTAATTGCAGCCCCGAGTGTATAACCGTGAAAACACGAAAAGCCGTAAAAACTTGTATTTGGCGGGGAAGCGTTTTCTTGTAAAAGACGACATAACTCGTCAATGGCAAGGAAAGAGTTAATATTGTAACAGACAGACTGCTTGTCATTTGATGTGTAATCAACTTGACATTTTAGTTAAGATGTGATATTAGCGAGTCCATTTTAAAAGAGCAAGACGTATACACTTCCCTTTTAAGTTTGGGGTCAGTAAGATTAAAACATTTTTTTTTTTTCTAAAGATGTATTTTTTGTTCACCAAGGCAGCATTTATTTGATCAAAAATACAGTAAGACTGTTGATATTGTGAAATATTATTACATTTAAAAAAATATCTATTTTCCTTTTTAATATATATTAAGATATAATTTATTCCTGTGGTCAAAGCTGAATTTTCAGCATCATTCAGTCTTCAGTGTCACATGATCCTTCAGAAATCATTCTAATATTCTGATTTGCTACTCAAGAAACATTTATTATAATTATCAAGGTAAAAAAAACATTTTGGTGCTTGATATTTTTGAGGAAACGGAGATACATTTTTACTGTGATACTTCTTTGAAGAATAGAAAGGTAATCTTTTGTAACATTATAAATGTCTTTATTGTCACTTTTGATCAATTTAATGTATCCTTGCTGAAGAAAAGTATTAATTTGTTTAAAAAAAAAAAATATCTTACTGACCCCAAACTTTTGAACCCTAGTGTATAACAAAACAACAGTTGTAGTACCTCCTCTGACATCCCAGCAGCCCCGGCGGTGTGGGCGACGGTCTGAGTAACCGTTTCAGCCGAGAACTGATGCTGTTTGCTCTCCTGCAGCTGCAGGGACAGATTTCCCAGAATGCTGCGCTCCAGGGTCATGAGGGTCGCGGTGAGGTCAGAGGAGCGTGTGTACTGAGATGCCAGCCACGGCAGTAGCGGCTCGGGAATTTCTGCTTCACCTCCGTCACGACCGTACAACAGAGCATACAACTGTTCCTTCACCTGCGCTGACACCTGGGGAAGATATTCGATTTTATATATATACAGTGGGTACGGAAAGTATTCAGACCCCCTTCAATTTTTCACTCTTTGTTATATTGTATATATATATATATATATATATATATATATATATAAGTGAAAAAGCAGGATAAATGTATTATGTGCTGTATATAAACATTACGTACGGTTTCATGTATGGTATCGAGTCGGTCACACTTCCCTTTACATCCCATCACTCCTTGCAGGTCTCCTCTGATGCGGTCCAGCTCTGCTTCCAGCCTCTGAACCTCAGTGAGCAAAGCATCATGCTTCTCCTGAGTGACTCCAACACTGCAGTGGGAAACACAAGAGCAAACATTAACACTCAGACAGGAGGAGCCCCAAACAACCATTTTAGCTAGTGATGTATTAGCATGTCTACCTGACAGGAGCCTGTACTGGAGTCTGCTGTGTTAGATGGATTTCCTTTGATTGAGAAGAACATTGAGACAGAATTAGATGGAGTAGAATAAAAAAAAAAAAAAAGTTACAGGTGCTAGAACGTGCAATTCAAATCTTTAGAAACAGTAAGATATTTCTAAAAATAAATTAGTACTTATAATCAGGCAAGGATACATTATATTGATCAAAAGTGACAGCAAAACATTAACAGTAATAAGAAATGTTTCTTGAGCAGCAAATCAGGCTAATAGAAATATTTCTGAAGAATCATGTGACACTGAAGACTGGAGTAATGATGCTGAAAATTCAGCTTAGACGTCACAGAAATAAATTATATTTTCAAATGTATTCAATTAGAAAAGTTATTTTAATTTGTAATAATAATTGTGATGCAATCTAGGAAAACCCATTTTATTTCATCCATAGCTTGAACGTAACAAAGGTTATGGCTATCTGAAGTTGGCTGATCACCATGATTTTCAGGAACAGAAATTTGAGAAACACTGGTTTAAAGAGAGGCAATGAAAATAAAAGCACAACAGTCAAGTATCACAAGTAAAAGTTTCACTTTACTGTGGCAAAAGACTTATTTTAGTCACTGTACATGTTGTAAAAGATACAAAATGACCCCAAGGAACACACAACACTTGCAAACATTTGAACAGTAAGTGTATATCTGTTCATAAAACATCACAGATTACAGCGTGCAGGCTCCAATCTCCAATTCTTCTCCTGTTCTACTACTCTCTGGATTTATAAAACATAACCAGACACAGTTCAGAACTGTAATTTGTAGGTTTGGGTTCTAAACTTGTAGTTTTATTTCACGCTGTCACCGTTTGAACTAAATGAAAGTAATGCATAGCATTACTATGAAAATGGTGCTGGTCACTTTAAGAACGAGAGCTCTGTCAAGGGCTCTATACTGCTTCATTACACAAGCAGACTAGCTAAAGCTACCCCAAGCTTTGCATGCCATAGTTCACAGCGGAAAATGCCTTTATTATATACATTACATGGTTTATTTTGATAGGTGAACTGTCTTTGTAGTGTTAAGGGAAAGCACCTCCGCAGCACATGTTAGCAAACTTGAGAAAGACCGTCTTTTCTGCTTGCCACAATAAATCGCTATTTTTCTGCACTAAACAAGTGGATTTTGGCAAGATATTTTCAGACATGATAGACTAGATGTTATAGAATAATAATTTAATGACAACCCAATTGACATTCAACCTATTTTTGAAGTTCCTGAAAACGTCCCAGCGCGACATCTGACGGGTTTTCCTAGATCGCATCACAATTTAATATTCAATTTTTTAAGTTCCTGAAAACTTTTGAACAGTTGTGTAGGCCATTTTAAATATTTTGTATTATCGGTTACAATTTTATAGTATTTCGTAGAAGAATTTAAAGTTAAATCATCTGTAGTGACGAACATCAGCAAAGCAACAAATAATTTCGGAGTCTGAGGACATGGTAGAACAATCTCGAAACTGTGGTTTCAGTAGTGCTGGGCGGTATGAAATGTATATCACGGTATTTTTCAAAATTATACCGGTTTCACGGTACATGACGGTATTTCTTTTTTTATGCACGACCGGGTGTTAACCATATTTTCTACTGATTGAGAGAGGAAATACTGCAGTATATTGACTATAGAACGCTCTATTTTACTGTCATGATGAGTGAATATTGTCAAAAAATACCACACTAAATAGTGACTAAACACGACCCCTTTTAATACACGTTAACCAGGAGTCACTCTCATTTATAATCGCGGCATCGTCTGATAAAATCAACATGCAGCACACTGCCTGCATCTGAGTAACAAACTAAAACAAACAAAGAAGTGCATGTGATATTAACAGACGAACTACGCTTATATTTATAATTCCAAACAATCAGTAAGCAACAGGTGCTAGGAAACGCTGTTTTGTACTCATTTATTGACGAGTCGGCTGTGGTGCGGCCAACTGAGTGCACTGCTTCTCTGCCGCTCACTGCACAGAACAGACGCCGAGAGAGGTGACACTTGTCCGGGAAAGTCAGACCTCGCGTTCGCGGGACAGCACTGGAGAAATCCTCCAACTGAACCATAGCTAAGGTTTATCCAAAAAAGTCGCTAGGTTTGTCAGTATGAATATTCTATGGGAAAAAGCCGCTAAAAGGGTCTGAAAATTGCTAAATCTAGTGCTAAAGTTGCGCTTGTGTGTGTGTGAGACGTGGGAGCTGATGGCAGGGGGCGGTGGATATTTGTGGCAGTCAATGTGGATATTGTGGATGAGTTCTTCTGTGTCATCATCACATTCTATTAGTTCTACAGCTTCAGTTTCAGAACTTTCACGCTTAGTAACACATACAGCTGTTCCCTCACCACAG
The DNA here is from genome assembly GCF_001515645.1 of Sinocyclocheilus grahami. NCBI lineage: Eukaryota > Metazoa > Chordata > Actinopteri > Cypriniformes > Cyprinidae > Sinocyclocheilus > Sinocyclocheilus grahami. Next base: position 247,610 of record NW_015506191.1, on the reverse strand, counting down.
TGCAACAGTGAAAAGGGACCCCTTTCAAACAGTGTCGCGTTCCGAACGTTGTTTAAGCGACATACACCGGTATTGCGGTATTTAAAAAAATGTATATCATAACAAAAATAAACACCGGTATTTGGTATGAACCGGTATACCGCCCAGCACTAGGTTTCAGTCATTTCAACAAGACCTGAAAGTCTCAAAAGAGTGTGTTTATACCTCAGTTCTAGAGTTCAGGTTCTTCAGCAGGAGCTTCAGCTCGGCTAGTCGAGCTTCAAGACTCGTCTGATGCTGCACATGCTGTTCCTCAGTCTGGAAGACATCGTGAGAGTAAAAAACATTATGATAACAACTAGATAAAATACTGTAGTTTAACATTGTTAACATTTAACATTCATGAAATTTCTGGAAAAAATCATTGCCTAGTAACATTAAAAGCAGGACTTTAAAATATGCTTCCATATTATTTTGTATTTATAATTTTTAGTTTACCTTATATCCATATATTCATGTCAAAAAATACAATTAAACTAAACTTAAAGAACAGCATTATAACTACATAAAATCTTTCATTTTGTTGTGATGGAAACTGACAAATTTCCCAAGATTTAAAAAAAATCTAAAAAATATCTACCAATAACATTTCTGAATAAAATTGATGGATAATAACATTAAACATGATGGTCCCATAAAATATGCTTCCACATTTATTTTTATTTATGTTAGTATTTATTTTAAAAGCCATATCAGCTTCAAAGGCAACGGTCATGGCAAAATATATAAATAAATAATTAATGAAAAAAAGACAATTTCCCTTCTAAACCAAAATTATAATAACTATATAACGGTTTAATATTTTTTAATGAAAAACATCTAATAATGAAATCTTAGAAGAAATTGTTGAATAATATCATTAATAGCAGGACAGTCCTATAAAATATTAACTTTCTGGCGATCACTTTGGAAGTGAAAATAACTAAAGATCAAAACAAAATAAAAGAGAACACTAAACCTAAAGGGTAAAACCATGGGCGACATTAGGGGGGGCATATCGTCAGTCAAGTAATCCCCGATGTCAGCCCAGGCCCGGTTGTACGGGGGTACTAGACAGTGCTAAATACCACCAAACGAAAGCAAAAGCAATTAAAATATCTGGCAAACTATCTAACGTGTTTTTGCAGCATTGAGCACTGTAGCCAATCAAAGACATATCTGTCGATTTCTTCAACGCAATGGCCAATCAGAAACATTATTGAGTTTTCAGAATTCACTCACCGCTGAAAGAGCCGGAGTTTTGCACGCTTGCGAATCATCTCATGACTGAGTGCAGACGCGATGTAAATAAAGAGATTTATTGTGTAGTTTAGAGAGCTTGATTATAACGGACCTTTGTGATCGCGATGAACTTTGAGTGATTCTTTTAGTGATAATAAAGGGAGCGTGCTTTGTGTGTTCTCTAGGCTATCCATTCAGAACTTTAATGAAACTTTTGTTTTTCGGACACATACATGCTGCAAAGTTTCGGGAATGATGCTGGATTCATTCTCGAAATATCAGCGATAAGCAATAGACGGGACAAAAATCCCTGGGTGATTTACTCTGGAAGTGGTCCTGGCCAAACTTCCACAGACAGCGCGCGTCCTGAGCGAGATCCAGTTCACGGACTAAAAGCGTGTGTAAACTTATTGAGATCGGGACATATTAACCAGTAATTTCATTTCCAGTAACGGACGGTAGAAAGTTCAGAAATGAATGGTATGTGATTTATGACAGAACAGTCCCATAAACTGATTGTTTATTTTTTCCTCACGTGTCTCACCACAATGATTCAAAACGGACACATTTCAAGTGACACGGGAAAAAGACACGGCAAACTTAAATGAACATCAGAAAAGGAGCGCGCGCATTTCTGGTTAAATGAAAAGCCATCAACTGACACTTAAAACAGGAAGCATCGCCATTCAAATCAGCAGCAAGTGTCATAGTTCCACAGTTTAGTAAACACAGGCAACCTCTTTAAGTTATTCTTCACTGCGCTGTAATATGGTAGCACATTGTTTTGATGCATAGGCTACATCCCTAAAAGATTTCTTTTTTTTTCTTGCCCCCCCCTGACTCGAGAGTCAAATGTCGCCCATGGGTAAAACATAAGACGAGCACTCATTCTGACCTCCGCCCTGTTAACCGCTACTCTCTCCATCTGTCCCTTGAGCGCAGTGAACTTGGGCTCCAAGAGCTGAGAAACCCACAGGCTGAGACTCTCTCGGTCTGTCTGTGTGTTTATCTGATCCTCAAGGGCCTGAACCAAACCAACGGCCTCCTCATGCTGCTGTTTAGCCTTCAGCTCCCCCTGCAGGATGCTTTCCCACAGCGCCGCCACACGCTGCTCCAGCTGAGCCAAACGCTCGCTGTTAATGGACTCTGACGCAGCCTGAAAGAATTCAGATCAGAATTTGATTAAAATTGGTGTATTTTTGCTGAATGATTAAATATCAGATTTCACACAAGATATCATACACTACCGACTGGTCTTGGTTTGTTACCTGTGAGATCACCGGGGGTGAGATGTGTTGTTCGTCAGCCAGTGGTTCTTTAGTGAAAGAAGGTAATGCGGGGAAAGAGGGAAGAGATGGGAGAGAAGGGAGTGGAGGAAGTGATGGGAAAGAAGTGACTGCTGTTTTCCACTCTGTGAGGTTTACAGCTGGAAGGAAGGACAGAGCGATGGGCGGACCGAGGTACCATAATCCTTTAAACAGAGAGAAAGGGAAACTTTAAAAGACAGGGTCTCTAAAAATCACATAGTCTTTGATCAGAACCTGCTATAAGAAGTTTATGAACTTTCTGGTACAAAAACTGGGACTTTTTCAGTTATTTCGAAGGGACTTCAGTGCTATGCAGGCAAATTCAAATCATGGATTTGAAGAGGGAGAAAGAAAGAGAGAATGTGTGTTTGTGCAATCCTGATTAAGTGTGAAAGTAATCAAGAGAATAAGCAACACCATCTGGGCTATAACTATGGTTGATTGCACAATTGTGGCTGTTCATCAGTGCCAGTGGTTTCGTGAAGGAATGTTTGGATCGTAACAACGGTTTCTGTGCCGCTAGTGTCACCAAAATGAATTGCAACAACAATGCCTGTTTTTAATATAACTTGTCTCTGTATATTAGACTCAAAAAGAAGTATTGGAGTCTCCCATATAAGTATTTTAAGAGTTTTTTAACATCTATATGAAGAGTTCATTTGAAAAAACAACAACAGAGAACTCAATTTTTAACAATTTTCAAAACTCGTGTTTTTTTCATTGTGCATTCCAATTAATCTCAATCAAACTGCAGTTGGGTAATTTTGATTAGGTTAAAAAATAACTAAAAAATACAGCTAACTAACACAATAAAAACATGATAACATCATAAAAAACTTGATTTTTGAAAATGGAAGAAAATGGCATTATCTGATTTTGTAAAAAACTCTTCATATGTATAACACTACTCTTTGTGACATGCTTTTGATGACCACAGACAGCTTACCGCATGGCCCTCATTTTTTAAATATAAATGACAAATGTGTTTGTTAATGTGTAACGCACTTACAATGGAAGCCTAACAAGCAAGCCTGCGGCGATGTCAGTACACATTTCAAATATGCAAATATAACACTGTTACAGAAGTATAACATTAACTTGCAAACATTACATGTACTAGTACGACTCTAGTGAATCACTTAGCACCCTTTTCTGTGTAAAGTTACATTACCGGTCAAACGTTTAAAGTGGGTAAGATCTTTAAAAGCTTCTTCTTTTTTTTTGTTGAAAGTCTCTTATGCTCACCAGGGCTGCATTTATTGGATCAGAAATGCAAAAAAACATTAATATTGTGAAAAAGTAGTAGGTAAAAATAAAGTTTTAATTTCAGCTCCGTTTATATTCACTAAAAGCTGTCACTCATCTTAGTTCATCGCGATCTCACAAAGTGAGTTATAATGAGATGACTCGTGCGGACCACAACACCTGACCAAAAACTCCAGCGGTGAGTGGATTCTAACTTCTCTCTCTGATTGGCTGTTGGGTTCAAGAAATCAACAGATATGTCTGTGATTGGCTACACTGCTCAACGCTGTAAAAACACGTTGAAATAGAAAGCGATCTCCAAAGTGCAAATGCACTGGATAGTTTGCCACATCTGCAATGAAATGCCACTATTACAGCTTTAACTGAGGGTGCTATTGATTTCGTTTGCACCCCGTAGAACCGGGCCTGCATTAACCCAGTCTTCCGTGTCACATGATCCTTTAGAATTCATTCTAAAATGCTGATTTGCTTTTTTTCCCCCAGTTTAAATCAACTGAATGCATCCTTGCTAAATAAAAGTATTAATTTATATATTTTTTTTAATTTGATGGTGTAAATCTGGTAGTGTATATCTAATCTTTCGACTCGTGCATCATCAGCTAAACAAGCAAATCCGGTTACTGACCGGTGTCAGCACAAGAATACCAGGAAGAGACTGGGTGTATCTATCTGTGAAGGACCGTTTTAATGAAGAAAATCCATCTACACGTATACAAGTAATGCTTAAGCAAAAGGTCTTCCACTTAGAGAAAGTAACCCCACCTCCAAAAAAAAAAAAAAAAGTTGAAAGTATTTTTTATTTTATTTTTTTAACTAAAGACTACCTTATGTAAGTGCATGTAACAAAAGTACATGCTTATGTAACTCACTGTAAAAGTGTTTTTTTCCATTTATACAGTTTATATCAGTTGTGTTGCTGTCTATGGGAGGGTCAGACAGCTCTCAGATTCCATCAAAAATATCTTAATTTGTGTTCCGAAGATGAACGAAGATCTTACGGGTTTGAAACCACATGAGGGTGAGTAATTAATGACAGAATTTTCATTTTTGGGTGAACTATCCCTTTAAATTAAATGAATTCCTTTAGCACTAAGCATTAATATTCCTTCAATGGCAGTGTTACAAATCAGTCCAACTGAAATCTCACCGAACAGCAGCAGTAAGGGTAGCAGAAACAGAAGGAGCTTCAGTAGTTTGGGCAGACACCTGACAGGCAGAGAGAAAACACGCTCAAGACTACATTTATCATATGAACATGAGTGATAATATTTGCATTCTGACCAAAAAAACCCCCCCAGCATATCACATGATTATAGTGCATTACAAAAAAACAACAAAAGAAAAGATTTATATTAAGGATTAAATACTTTAAATTTTTACCTGGTGAGAAGAAAGACATTGATCAGAGACATGAGCGTGACCAGCTGATACCATCCTGTTCCCAGCCACCAGAAGGCGCCAGTTGCTGCTTTCCCTGTTCAGAGCACATGTGTAAGAGCAGAGGAGGAAGTTATATGGAGTGAAAGTTGCTCCAAGTGACACACTGACAGGTTTAAATGATTTAAGGAAGAGATTTATTAGTCAAAGATTCAGAAACAGAGACGGATGGACTCGAACCACCACAGCTGAGAAGCTAAGAAAAGAAGTGCTGGTTAAAATGAGTTGAGTCTTCAGACAGAAGTGATGTGGGTTCACTGTGCTTGAAAAACAAACAAGTCAAATATATGCGAAAGTCTAATAAGCCACACTGATATGAGGGAAAGGAGAAAGCAAGAGACAAAGACAAGCATGCTGGAGTCTGAATTTATATCAACCTGGAGAACACACTGCCAACCACAGAACGGACTTCAGCTTCCGGGCCACAAACACACCGGCCGAGCCGAAACCTCGGCAAACCCGCAGAAGCCCATAACCTGGGTGTGTACCATCAAAACAGCCAAAACAGAACACAATCACCCCCCCCCCCCCCCAATCTCTTTCATTTCAGTGTCTTACATAATATTCTTTCAGCTAACAAATGGATGAAAAACACAAATCGTGAAAGACACACAAAGGTATCTCTACTGGAATGAGACACTGAAGTTGCCGTCTACTGGGAAGGTGTGTAAAGATCTGAAGGTGTATAACCTGTGTAAGAAACAAGGGCCCACAAGGCTGCGTATACATGGTGGGTGTAGGAATTGTGCTCCGTGTGCATTTCCATGTGCTGTTTTCCTTTACAGTCATCACCTGAAAATCAGCAGGGACGACAACATCAACAAAGATGTGTTTTCACAGTTTTACCACAGTACATTCATGGAAGCAATACAAAGCAGATGAATGAAGTCTAGAACATACATTCATAAAATAATAAATTCTAAATAATACACTGCCGTTCAAAAGTTTGGGGTCAGTAAAATATATATATTTTAAAATTCATTAATACTTTTATTCAGCAAGGATGCATTAAACTGATTTAAAGTGACCGTAAAGACATTTAGAATCTTACAAAAGATTTGAATTTCAAATAAATGCTGTTCTTTTGAAGTTCTATGCAAAGAATCTTGAAAAAAAATGCTTGACAGTTTCCACAAAAATATTGAGCAGCAAGTTTTCAACATTGATAATAAGAGCGGTTATTTTAAATTGCAATAATATTTCACAATATTAAAGTTTGTCTATTTTTGATCAAATAAATGCAGCCTTGATGAGACCTCTTTCCAAAACATCTTACCAATCCCAAACTTTTGAGAAGTACAGTAAATTAAAATCTGAATCTATAAAATAATACATTCAAAATGACTGATAATATAACGTCCATCATGTAAATAAAAAAAGACTAAGATATATGGCCAGGAAGGCAACATAAAAACATCACAAATAGCTCAAGTGTCAACTTTAGACTGTTGTTACATCCAATGTCCCAGACTCTTGAATTCCCATGTGTGGTTCGGTTTAACAACATCATTTGTCAACCTTAAACTCTCAGAATGTCATTCAGAATGGGCCAATCACATTCTCTGTTGACCATCAGGCTTAGGTTCTTCACTTAAACTAGCCATACAAAAACACAAACTGGAGTTCAGTGCTCATCAACATGGAAATGCACTCAAATAAGCATGTGGTTCACTTAACTCTTTCTCAACCTCTGAGAATGATGGATTATAACCTAATGAGACCAAATATAGGTTGCTTCACCTGACAGACTTGTAGAACAGCTAAAGAGACCACTTTGAAAGTGACAAAATGCAATCTAGACTTCTGTTGATGCTGATTCACTACTAAAATATGTTTAGCCACACAAACGTCAATGTCATATGTTATAATAGTTCATTAGCTGTAGTGCTTTCTGTAGCTGTGGTTGCTTTTGCACTGAAGCATTGTTTACGTATCTTGTGTGTACTTACAGAGTGAGCCGCTGAGATTGAGATGGCTGTCTGTGGTCACCAGATCTCGCACGTTCACACTGCCACAGTAGCTGTCATGAGCTGAAACACACACAGAGCAAATAAGCATTTGCTCATCTAAAATTTGAGCATGCTTTTCATTTTATTTCACAAAAAGCGACTGGGCATGAATTTGCATATATATATATATATATATTTAAAAAAATTACACACATTGCAACTGCAGGGATTAAAGTGTTCCCTTCCGTCGCTACAAAGGATTTCTGTCAGTTCATAAAGACAGTTGCTTCATTCCTGAATGATTCAGCCGTTCGAACAAATCAATTGAATGAATGATTCAGTGATAAAATCAGTGAACAGCTAAAGAGACCACTTTGAAAGTGACAAAATGCAATCTAGACTTCTGTTGATGCTGATTCACTACTAAAATATGTTTAGCCACACAAACGTCAATGTCATATGTTATAATAGTTCATTAGCTGTAGTGCTTTCTGTAGCTGTGGTTGCTTTTGCACTGAAGCATTGTTTACGTATCTTGTGTGTACTTACAGAGTGAGCCGCTGAGATTGAGATGGCTGTCTGTGGTCACCAGATCTCGCACGTTCACACTGCCACAGTAGCTGTCATGAGCTGAAACACACACAGAGCAAATAAGCATTTGCTCATCTAAAATTTGAGCATGCTTTTCATTTTATTTCACAAAAAGCGACTGGGCATGAATTTGCATATATATATATATATATATTTAAAAAAATTACACACATTGCAACTGCAGGGATTAAAGTGTTCCCTTCCGTCGCTACAAAGGATTTCTGTCAGTTCATAAAGACAGTTGCTTCATTCCTGAATGATTCAGCCGTTCGAACAAATCAATTGAATGAATGATTCAGTGATAAAATCAGTGACTTGCCGCCACCTGCTGGTGGATTTAGTTTCATTTTTAGCATATCATTTCAGTCAGGAGTGCTTGTCCTCTTAATTTAAATGTTTAGGATTACTTTCTGATCAATAATCAAAAATTCTGATAAAAAATTTGCCTTCCTAATACGAGGTGACATTTGACTCCTTAAAGTGCTCCTTTGGCTTTTTAAAATTTCTATTTAAAACAATATAATAAGTAGAATAAGACAAGTAAGTTACAAATCATATGAAAAATAAAAAAATCATTTGTACTACAGAGGTGGCACAGAAGAACGCAAAAGTGGCTTGTAGGTACATTTTCAGACGTTTAATGAGACTCAGAGGTAGCATGAGAGCAAATAAATTCATAAATTCATGTGGAGATTAATGTTTTAAATATAAAATTTTGAATACAGAAATATTAAATTTAAATAACTGAAATTATACGATAAAAATGAAACTAAATCCACCCGCAGGTGACAGCAAGTCACTGATTTTATCACTGAATCATTCATTCAATTGATTAATTCGAACGACTGAATCATTCAGGAATGAAGCAAGTGACTGTCTTTATGAACTGATGGAAATCCATCGTAGCGACGGACCACTTTAATCCCTGCAACTGGAAATATTTCCAAATTGAAAATGGGAGATTATTTCCTTCTACATTTAAGATGCCTTTCTCTGCTTCAAATATTCATGGTGAAACAAAAATAAAGATGTTAAACAAATTATTGAAACAAAAACACAATATGAGGGTTAAAGAAATAGTTCTCCAAAATTGAAAATTTGCTGAACATTTACTCACCCTCAGGCCATCCAAGATGTAGATGAGTTTTCAGATTTAGAGAAATGTAGCACTACATCACTTTACATCATCAATGGATCCTCTGCAGTGAATGGGTGCCGTCAGAATGAGAGACCAAACAGCTGATAAAAACATCCCAATAATCCACAACACTCCAGTCCATCAGTTAAAAAGTGAAAATTTGCATGTTTGTAAGAAACAAATCCATCATTAAGGTGTTTTAACTTTAAACTGTTGCTTCTGGCCAAAAAAAAAGTCCAAAATCCATAACACTTCCTCCAGTGAAAAAGTCCATCTTCTGTTGTCCTCTCATATCAAAATCCACCCACATATTTGCAAAGAGCTGTTTTGGCTTGTAAACAGCGCTGGATCTGTGCAGATTTATCTTCCGATTCAGAAAGATAACTTTTTCACTGGAGAAAGCATTATCATGGATCGAGGAATCATATTTCAGCAGGAAGCAAGGGTATTAAGTAAACAAAAGTCTTAATGATGGATTTGTTCCTTATAAACTGCTGCTTTTCACTTCACAAGATGTTAGTTGATGGACCGGAGTGGTGTGGAGTACTTGTGGCTTATTGTGATGTTTTTATCAGCTGTTTGGACTCTCATTCTGATGGCACCCACTCACTGCAGAGGATCCAGTGCTGAGCAAGTGATGCAATGCTACATTTCTCCAAATCTGTTATGATGAAAAAGCAAACTTTTCTTCTTTTTTGGGTAAACTACTCAAACAATGAAGTGTTTTGAATTATGGAGAGGCGATTTTTGCGACTTGACTTGATCATGTCCTCACCTGTCTTGCCAACACTGTTCAGAGAAGTGGTCATAGTGGCGTCTGCAGCTGTCTGATACGCTGAAGATACAGATGTCGAGTACGGTAAGGAACATGCCATTTCATCCTCCTTCCCGTCTGCGTGGAACGAGCAGTCCTTACAAATATAGCCGTTAGCCAGATTAGTGTGCACCTCTGTTTTACTGGTGTCTCCATTCTCCAACAGAGAGCTGTGAGCAGTTCTTCTTCTCTGTGCTGAACACAACATTAAGAAAACAAACAAACAAATAGATTAATAAAAAGAGTCAAAGTTCACCCTTCAACCTGATGTTATTTACAAAGGACTGATTATAACCTGCCCTGATCTACAGTTCCGAGCCAGAATGAGAGCTGTTTACTCCGTTAACTTAAACATAAACTTGAGTTTCCAGCAAAAACTGTTGTTTATGCATAGTTTCATAGTTTAAACAGTCAGGATTAAATAAGCAATAGCTACAGTGTGACATTTGCCTAAAATGACACCAATTACATTTGAAAATCTGCAAGTTTTCATGAAAGATTGCAAAGACAAACTTTTGAAAAAATAAGCACTGATTAAGGCAGTTCTTCACCCAAAACTGCACTAAACCACAGGATGCTCAAGATGTAGATGAGTTTGTTTCTTCATCAGAAAAGATTTGGAGAAATCTTTTATGAGCTGTTTGACGGCACCCATTCACTGCAGAGGATCCATTGGTGAGCAAGTCATGTAATGCAAAATTTCTCCAAAACTCTTCCGATGAAGAAACAAACTCAGCTACATCCTGGATGGCCTGAGGGTGAGTACATTTTACCGGGTTAGTTTTGACTTCATGTTCGTGAGAGGCTGCTGACCAGAATATGTGTGTGTCCTGGAGCTCTCTCTGAGAGTGGACTGATCCAGCAGGCTGGAGATCAGAGATGCATCACTGGCTGTACTGGTGAAACTCAGGTCTGACAGGGTCTGGTCTTTCTGAGGAGTCTGAGTCACGCTCTGAGACACGCTCTCAGATTCGTACACGGATGAGCCCTGCTGCTGCCTCCTGCTCCGCACAGACCTGGGGGGAAAAATACAGCAGGTCAATTACATTTGAAAGCGAGTATGCACTGGTAGTACACCCTATATACAGCCATATGTTGCAGTCACCTAATAGCAATTTGTTTAAAATTGTGCAATTTTTCCCCATTTGGTGCATGAAAATAAGGAATATTTATGAAGTAAGGAGTATTTTCCTCTAATAGCTTTTGCAAGTGCTAGAGAAATTAGATTTTTGAAATCCCAGTTAAGATCTTATAAATGATGCTAGGTTTCATTCATAATGAATCATGAGGATGTGCCATTTAAGAACACATGATCACGGAGTAAATTTTTGCTAATAGAAGGAATTCAGTTCATTTATATAAACAGTACTTTTGAAAAGAGTAAGGTTTCAGTAGATCAGTAAGGCTTTTTAAAATGTTTTTGAAAGAGGCCTCTCATGCTCACCAAGGCTCCATTTATTTGATCAAACATACAGTAAAAATTAAAAAAAATTACGAAATAATGTCACAATCTAAAATATCTGTTTTCTATTTTAAAACCTATTAGGATTTAATTGAATCATGAGGATGTGCCATTTAAGAACACATGATCACGGAGTAACTTTTTGCTAATAGAAGGAATTCAGTTCATTTATATATACAGTACTTTTGAAAAGAGTAAGGTTTCAGTAGATCAGTAAGGCTTTTTTAAATGTTTTTGAAAGAGGCCTCTCATGCTCACCAAGGCTCCATTTATTTGATCAAACATACAGTAAAAGTTAAAAAAAATTACGAAATAATGTCACAATCTAAAATATCTGTTTTCTATTTTAAAACCTATTAGGATTTAATATGTAATTTATTCTTGTGCTGCGCAGCTGAATTTTCAGCATCATTACCGCAGTCTTCAGTGTCACATGATTCCTCAGGAATCATTTTAATATGCTGATTTGTTAAAAAGTATTAATTTCTTTTTAAAAATGCTGTCCACTCTGCTTAAAATTATACACTAAAAGACAAAATACTACTTGCAAAAATACTAATACTACTATACTTACATGCTTACACTGCGTCAGTTTAATGGCCCATGATTAAGCATTGACACGCAAGTTGTACAAACTTGCTGTAAGTCATGTAAAATATACGCTGCCAGGCTGATCGCACAAACATATTTTTGGGGAATTTTTTTAAGGCTGGAAAGATGGTATTTTCACCATGTCATTAATTTTTCTTCAATTCACTTTACTCAAGCACCAACATGTCAGTCATTACAGCAGCACAACCAGTTGAGATGCTGACTGTCACTACTAATTTAAGATACCCTCCTTCCCTTGAAGCAAAGATGTCCACAGTAACAAGACACATCGGCTTAACAGTTTTAAAAGTTAAAATTTTCAAATTATTATGACAAAAACATGCCGCTCATCTCACGTAGAAGTGCTGGCACGAGGCTGTGTGGGTTTCTCGATAAGAGGTAATGTTGCACCCTTGGTTTGTTATCTTACACCGACAGAGAGAAGAAGACCTGACCTGCTGACGCTGCTGCTGCTGGTGGCGGTGCTGGTGCTGGTCTGCTTGTAGGAGCCGACACTGTGAATGCCTGTGCACTCAGTGAGGCTGTTGTCACCATAAAAACCACTGCTGGTCTGTAGCCTCAAACTACGGCGAGACATTCTGGGCGAGTCGTACACGGGATTGATTTGATGCTCCTTCTCAAACTCAAGGGCTGCGGTCGAGTAACTTGAGCTGCAGGGCGAAAAAAACATGTAAATATATATGTAAATATATAACATTCAGACAGGCTGCACAAACTAGTCACATGGTACAACCTGTGGATTGCAGTTGCTCATATTTACAAGTTTAATCTTGAGACACCTGCAGTCAGTAGTAACAAAAAAAGAAGAATCCACTGTGAATCCTTTCCGTTTGAGCGCATTTGTTTAAAAAAAAAGAAAGAGAAATTTTGAATTTGAATGACCTGGGAACATTCCAAGAAATGAAGGAAAGTTATGAACTTTTCAAAGCAATAATTTAAAGCTCTCTGACGCTATAATTACAGGTGCCAAATGTGAGTGGTGCACCTGCCCAAAATCGCCTGGCCCTTAAAACTGGGCGTTGCAGTAAGGGAGGTCACAAAAGAGGCCTAGGGCAACTCTACAGGAGATACAGGCCTCCGTCAAAGACATAGGAGAAATTGTTGAGAAGATGACAACTGCCCACAAACCTGTCTGCCTCAATAAATCTGACTCGATTCAAGGCGGCGGCCTTGGTTTAAACAAAATTCATATTAATTTTGGCTAGAGAAGATGAAGAAAGATAAAAAGCTCTAAATGAATGAATGAGGTATTTAATGTGAGATGATTTGCTGTGAACTCCCTGCATGTCATGTTAGCATTACCCAAACATCAGAAAATCAAGAACATGTTAATGTGTAGTCAAAGCTTTCAAGTAAATATTTTATGGAGTTAAGGAGTTCAGCTGACAAAACATTTGGGAATCCCTGCTCTAGGATAACACTCTCAAACACACTGCTAAACAAACTGAAGAGTGCTTTTATAAACATCAGGATGAAGTTTAATATGTTTAATGGCCTGCCAGCTACTAGATCTAAACATCACTGAACCCTAACAGGACGTTCATGATCCCTGAAAAGCAGCGGTAAAAAAAACAAGCATTTTCTGAGTTCAAGTCAAGTCAAGTCAAGTCTGCTTTATTGTCAATTCTTCCACATGTACAGCACATACACACAGAGAATTGAAATTGCGTTACTCTCAGACCCTTGGTGCATACAGATAACACTAACAGTAGAACATAAATACAGATAGATTAAATATAAAATACAACTATTTGATATTAACTAAATGATATTAATGCATATCATTTACACTCATTATTAAAGGCAGGGTATGTGATTTTTCAAAAACACTTTAGAAAACTGATTCGGGCCGAATCGCAAAACAAACTTGTAGCCAATCAGCAATAAGGGGTGTGTCTACTCGTGACGTGGAGGAGAGCGCGTTCAGTGCACAGGACGGACATAGAGATGGCGGATAAAAAAACTAAAGAGGAAAACGTCTGAGGAACGATAAGGCAAGAAGTAGGACCCGTGTAAATATCGGATCAGCTTTCCAGCGCTGGAGAGAACTCGAGGAGCGGAGGCCTGCGATCCGACCGTTGAAAACCATTCGAAATTTGTGTCAGCACGTCATCAATAGAACCCGGCAGCAGTTTTCTGTCGGGGATTTGTTGCGCCGCGCCGCTCACGTCCGTAGACACGGTGTAACATTGGTTTTGCTTTGTTTCACAGAACTAATTGTTGTCTGGGTTGCGTACGTATATGTGGGGCGGAGCTATCAAAATAGGGGCAAGACCCTCTTGGGGTAGGGGCGTGTTTGTTTTGGTGATTTCAAATATCAACATTGGCTACCAGAAATCGCTTACTCTGCCTTTAAGTCTTTATCAGAAAAACACGAAGAAAACTAAACTATAAATGCAACTCTCTACATTGCGAGTAAATCACTCGCATATGCGACTAACTATAATATCTAATTTTAACAGTAAAACTCTTGTGCAGCACTTTGTTTGCCAAAAAATAAAAGGAATTGTTTAATTTTCATTTGATTACATTTTGAAAATATGATTACTATAATATCCATCTCTCTCACTCTCACTGAGTTTGGCACAAGTCATGCGTAAACACTACAGCAACCAGAACACAAAAGCATGGAATAAACCTAGCAACGGAAATGAGAAACACAGCACAAACATCTTAAAATAACAGTCCCTTAAAGACCGTGTCTTCCTGTGAGAAATACCCATTGGACGTGTGCCACATCAGATTAGCTTGAATAAAACACTCCCTCCCAAACTTTACTGAATTACTAGAAAGCCCTTTATCTTCAGTATTCATGATCTGAACCATACATACTATATCAGCTCCTGAAAGATCACTTCTTTGCCAATTTTGCAGCTGGTGTATTAATGACACAGGAAATGAAAGGGTTCTGTTACAATCAAGGAGATCATACTACAACTTGCAACACCAAAATAATTATATTATTTTATATATATTTAATTAAATATATTTACACAATCTAGACAAACTTTTTCTGATGAAAAAATGTGGTTTAAAAGTGCAATAAAAAAAAATTTCCTCAAAGTTTGCTGTGCTTGTAGGGCTGCAAAATTTGGCTAATTTTTTTATTATACATCAATATAGCTATAAAATAATATGAATAATATGGCTATAAAATAATAATATTAATATTATTATTAATAATAACTCAAGTGTACTACAAGTGGTGACTAAATACATTTTTTAAATACAGAGATTTTTTATCACTTTAAAGGGTTAGTTCACCCAAAAATGAAAATTAGCCTGTGTTTTACTCACCCTCGAGCCATCCTAGGTGTATATGACTTTCTTCTTTCAGACAAATCCAGTCGGAGTTATATAAAAAATTATCCTGGCTATTCCAAGCGTTATCATTGCAGCCAGCGGGTGTTTCTCTTTAAAGGGGTCCTATTATGCTCTTTCACAAAGTCTTGATTTTGTTTTGGGGGTGTACTAGAACATGCTCTCATGCTTGGTGGTTCGAAAAATGCATTATTTTTCACATAATTTACATTATTACAATACCTCTCTCCCCAGGCTGGCACAAACGGCTCGATTAGTTCCGGCTTTGATGAAGGTCCGCCTTCCGAAAAACTAAATGTGTTGTGATTGGTTAGCTGTCCCAGTGCGTTGTGATTGGCGAACAGCTTAGACGGTGTTTCAGTACTGCACCGCCCCCTTGCTCCGTCTTTCAACAAAAGCTTTTGGCGAATCCGGCACTACTCACTCGTGATGTGGCAGCTGTCTTCAGTAAAATGCGCAGCACACAATAGCAAATTGTGGTTATAATGCTCAGGAACAGAGTTAAAAAGTAAATTGCAACCACTGTTTCCTGACATCATCCGCTTTCGGAAGTGAAAAAAAAAAATACAGTGTTTCAGGCGGTCGCACACAGGACAAGAAGCGCAACGTTGCGCCACATCGTTAACATTCAAATACATTATTTTCTACGAGTGTAGGTACACAGGCGGCGCCGTTCGGCATCTGTCCGCGGCGCCCAGCTACGTCGTGTTATACTTGTAAGAATTGTTCTAGACCAGCGGTTCTCAATCCCAGTCCTCGCGTACCCCCGCTCTGCATGTTTTGCACGTCTCTTCTTTGTTAACACACCTGATTCAGATCATCTCGTTACAAGTGATAAAATTTAAAAAGTGAAAAAGCATAATAGGACCCCTTTAACAGTCCTAAACACGTCAAATAAAGTGCGCGCATCCATAATAAATCGTGCTTCACATGGCTCCGGGGAATGAATAAAGGCCTCTTGTAGCGATTCCATGCGTTTTTGTGAGAAAAATATCCATATTTCAAACGTAATAAACACTTTCCTCTGACAGTTCCGGCGGATGACGTAGGACGCATGCGTCACGCGCTTCTGAGAATATGCAAGTCTCACGAGTTTGTTTACAGGAGCAAAGTTTCCTTACTTTAGCAAAGGAAAACCAGTCTCCTCTTGGCTTGGGTTTGTACTTCTAATTCACGACCGGTGTTTTGTTTTGTTCTCTCTCTGTGCTTGTCCCTAATCACGCAACGCCGACGACCTACGCCATTCGCCAGAACTGCTTCCGCGTATGACAGATGCCGGAAGTGATATAAAAGCAGGGCTCTAGAGTGCGACCTAATTTCTCAATGGTGCGACTAAAAAAAATCTGAGGTCGCACCGGTGCGACCAGCCGTTCGAGGGGGGAAAAAAAGTCTCTGTGACTATGAAAGTCTCCCTGTGGTTCAACAACAGAC
>NW_015506191.1:229893-230677 GCF_001515645.1 Sinocyclocheilus grahami | reverse complement strand
TTTCGTTAAGTTAAGAACGTTAAGTTAAGGCCTGATCCGTCCAAAAATCATAACCAATACTCTGACACGGAGCCATCGACCTCCCAGGTTATGTCACGCCCTGGTCCGGAGACGGCATTAGATAATGAGTCACATACGATCGAGTCCGAGCCAGAGCCCACTGAAATTAAAAGGGGGAAAGTGTATACATTTCGAAAAGAGTGAATTGAAATGCTGAAAAAGCACAATGCATCTATAATAGGGTGACCATACGTGCCATTTTCCCAGGACGCGTTTACAAAACACAGTACATGCCGCGATAAATGCACTGCCCAAGTGTCCCCTCACCCCGCTGCCTTTCAGCGGCAGGCAGCAACAAACAGATCATCAGACGAGGCCGAGATGATAATCAAGTTTAACGTTGCCTACAATATTGCAAAAGAAGAACTTCCCTTCACTAAGTTCAAGTCCAAAATAATTCTTATGAAGAAAAATGGCTTGAGCGTAAACCCAACGTACAGCAATGATGTCGCGTGCACCCAATTTATAGGAGTCATCACAGACACATTGAAAAAAAAAGACGTCTGTGCAAATTGCGAACAGTGCGTACATGGCATTCCTGATCGACGGAGACACAGATATCTCCACAAAGGAATGCGTCATTGTGTACGGTCGCATCTTGCGGAGAGGAAGACCGGTGAATATACTGATTGGACAAATTGAGGTCGAGCATGCCCATGCCCAAGCCATGTCATGTAGCCTATGTCAATAATATGCCTACCGTCTCGTTACTGCATTAACCATA
>NW_015506191.1:199364-229309 GCF_001515645.1 Sinocyclocheilus grahami | reverse complement strand
GGTGCACCTAAGAAAAAAAGTTAGGCGCACCAGTGCAAAAAGTTAGTCTAGAGCCCTGAAAAGTGTTTATTATGTTTGAAATATGGTTATTTTTCTTACAAACACTCATGGATTCGCTACAGGAAGCCTTTATTCACCCCCCCCGAGCCGTGTGAGGCACGTTTTATTACAGATGCGCGCACTTTATTTGACGTGTTTTAGACTGTTGAACAGAAACACTGCAATAATAATGCTTTGAATAGCCAGGACAATTTTTAATATAACTCCGATTGGATCGTCTGACAGAAGAAAGGTTGGGAGCCAAGTGTAAATGGTAACGTTTTAACAAATAAGATAGATATTCGATCAGCGAAAACGCATGAAATGACCAGGCCCTATATTGGGTCCGTGGATAAACTCTTAAAGGGACCGCAGCCCAATATTCCTGCTGCTGTCTGTCATGTTAATCAAAGAACAAAAGACAAAAGAAAATCACTTTCTGCTCTTGACTGAATACGTTTTATAACTTTAATGGTAAGCATTAATCTGTATTTAATTTTTACAATGGAGACCACAGAAATTAAAGTAATTAAATCTAAAATAACACTGGATGTAACACATTTGATTACTTTAATTTCTGTAGTATTTCTTACCTGAATTAAAACTTACTTAACCTGAAAAACTTTGTTTCATAGCTCTCTTTGTTCTATTGCATTTATTTGTGCTGTTGTTTGCAATTTTTTGTGTGTTCTTATTTTATTACTGACTTTTTACTTGTTTTTTTAATAAAACATTGCGTTGAAGAAAATTTGATTTTTGTTTGTATATGCTGTCAATTATAGTTCTTAGAAAGAAAATTGGAATCGGCAAAAATCGGTAACAAGGCAATCGGTGCATCTCTAGATAGCAGGCTTTCAAAGGTCCATCTTCCACTCACACAATGAGAGAAGTGACGACAGAGGAGGAAATGTGATTAGGGAGAACACACGGAGCTCTCAGTGAGATTAAGCAGCTCACGGCTCATGAGTGTCTGAGCTCAGAGAGATACTACAGGACCTGAGTGGGGTTAACGGTCAACAAGCAGTGCCTTCTTGATCCACTTCAGCATTATTACTGCATCAGCTGACCCTCTTGACCAATCACACGCTTCCCACTTACTATCTCAATATTTTATCCTTCTTCCTTCACTTCACTGTACGATATTGATTATTCTGTTACACTCACAGTTAATACCTACATAGGAAAGCTCTGATTTAGTTTGAAATAGTTTTTATGATAGCTTTTATTAGTTTTAATTTTAAAGTCAAATAAAATTACTTAGATATTGCTTTTTTTTTTACTTTATTTACTTATTGGGTATTCCTTCATATATATATATATATACTAGGGATGTGCGGGTCTAGTCGACCAGTCGACTAAACGGTACAGCTCCTACTAGTCGACACTGAAAACAATAATCGATTACACGACAAAAACAACAAAACATGATTTTATCTGTATATGCGTTTTCTTCGTGTCAGTTGCTGTGAGTTCAGAAATGACCATGCGAAAGACAAGCAAGGTGTGGGATTATTTTGAATTAGAAGGAAACTGAAAAATTTTGTGTAAACTGTGTAATGTCAAATTGTCTTACAATAACTCTACTGGAGCGATGCGTAATCATATTCAATACAGGCACGTAGGCGTTAACTTAGAGGCTGGCCAAAGCCAGCAAATGTCAATCACGTCATTCACTACAATCCGCCGAAGACCCACTTCGGTGCTGGTGCGGGATGTCCAGGTGCTTTCTGAAACTCTATCGGCTTGCTTTTCGTTATCTCTGCATGCCTGCGACTTCAGTTCCAGCCGAGCGTTTTTTCAAATGTATGAATTTTATTGTTAATCACCTCAGGTCCCGTCTTTCACCAGACCACGTTGAAAATTTCACTGAATAAATAACAAGGAAGTAAAATTGGCATTGTTGCATTGTTTTGTTTTTAGACAATATAGCCTACACGAAGTACGTTTTTAAAAGCCGTTTTAATGCTATTTCTTGATAAACCTTCCTATTGTTTTTGACTTGTGTTTTAATATGTTGGCTAACGTTATATGAAGATTAAGAATTATGTCAGGCTATTGATTGATTTTCCATTGTTCTGCATTTCCCCAGCTGATTTGAATAAATAAACTATGCTTTGGCCGACGTTGAGTGTATGCTCTTCTTTTTTTTTCTTTTTAACGACCTCCTAAAATGAAATGATGATAACGCGAGGCAAGTGTGTGGTAAGCGCAATTCATTGAGGGATTTGACTTGTCATAGATTAAGTATTTCAAATATAGGCTATTATATATGCTACACCCACGAGTTTTTTTTTTTCTTACCATCTTTTGGGGGTTTCTTGCTTTTAGACTAGTCGGATACAAAACTTTCGTTTAAACGACAGTCAAATTAGTCGTCGTGCACATTTCTAATATATACCTGCATTTTACCTTTTTTTTTTTTATAAAATAAAATAAACGGAATTATATTTTATTTTATGCTATTTCTTGATAAACCTTCCTATTGTTTTTGACTTGTGTTTTAATATGTTGGCTAACGTTATATGAAGATTAAGAATTATGTCAGGCTATTGATTGATTTTCCATTGTTCTGCATTTCCCCAGCTGATTTGAATAAATAAACTATGCTTTGGCCGACGTTGAGTGTATGCTCTTCTTTTTTTTTCTTTTTAACGACCTCCTAAAATGAAATGATGATAACGCGAGGCAAGTGTGTGGTAAGCGCAATTCATTGAGGGATTTGACAGTGTCATAGATTAAGTATTTCAAATATAGGCTATTATATATGCTACACCCACGAGTTTTTTTTTTTCTTACCATCTTTTGGGGGTTTCTTGCTTTTAGACTAGTCGGATACAAAACTTTCGTTTAAACGACAGTCAAATTAGTCGTCGCGCACATTTCTAATATATACCTGCATTTTCCCTTTTTTTTTTTTTTTATAAAATAAAATAAACGGAATTATATTTTATTTTAAATCTATTAATTTTTTACTAGTTTTATCAAATTTATTCAAATTAGAAAATAAAAAACTGACAATAATGAAAAAAAAAAAAAGAATCACACAAAAAAATGTATTACAATAAGAAAGGCTCAATATTTTTTAATGCGAAAATACATTTTGTGCTTGGCTCTTTCATCTCCCAGAAACCGAGAAAACTACTATCAGAGGGAAAAGGCGCTGTGGTTATTCAAATTCTGTGTTATCACTTCCTTTATTACAGCTCAGCTAAAGCAGAACAGAAACACTATTAAGTAACTTCAGTGCATTCAGTGCATTCAGCACGCGCACACACACACACACAAATGATCGTACAGCTGTCAAATACTCCAGCAGCTGCTGAGTGTGACACTGCAGTGAAAGAGACTCAAACCATTCTGGTACAAGTATTCCCTTCATGCAGGATACTTCACAACATGCACCTCTTCTACGATCTTGCCTAACATTATACACTAAATCTCTAGAGTTTCCAGATGCCCAAACCAGAAGCAGCTATATTAAGAAGATTCATATTTCTTGGTGCTTCTGTCCCAGTTTCACACAGGTTCCTCTGACAATGCAACACGTCACACACGTAATTTGCACTTGATACACTGCAAACAATTTTATGCAACAAGCCGTCAAACATTAACTGCACTGACTGTCTGCCACATGAGAGTGAAAATGGGCATATTTACTTGACATTGCATAAGTAATTGTACTAGTTGCAGCATATTAAATGGTTCAAGTTAAACTGAACATAATTCAGCCCCCTTCTGAAGTAAGTGAGAAATATTCTTGAGGAACAAAAATCTGAAATATGAGGTGGAAAAAGAGTGCCAGCGACAGATGACTCAACGGTTTGTCACTCGATCCCACTTCTTTTTACGACGGTTTCTGCCTGAAGACCACAGTCATGCAACCCACACGGACACACTCCAGCGCGCAGCCACTGCTGAACCAAAACTGTACCACAACCAATGAGACTCAAGCTGTCTTAGAAAATATAACAGCAAGAGGACACAATGTGGGGCATTCCTGAGTAAAACATAGATGTTCAAATTAATTTAAACAAGAATCCAGGCATTGTGTTATTTTAGTATAATTCATATAATATTATAATATTTAGAATTTGCTCATTTGATATTTTTAGTTTACATCTTGATTTTAGTACAAGTTTTAGTGATTTTATTAGCGACATGTCATTTTTACTTCGTTTTTAAAAAAATATTTCGAATACAGTGTAGTAGGACATCATTGACTAAAACATTTTCAAATTAATTTAAAGAAAAATATATATTTAATATACGAACATATTTTCTTCTGAAATGTATACATGCATGCGTGTGTATTTATATATACATAATAAATATACACAGTACACATACATATTATGTAAACCAAAACCTTTATTTTGGATGCGATTAATCGTTTGACATATATATATATAAAATTTCTAAGTACCTTTACTTTTATTTCAGTTTTACTTTTTGTAATTTTAGTACTTCAACTTAATCTTGTTTATTTTTAGTAGTTACCAAGGCAACTTTTCTAATTCTCATTTAAGTTTTAGGTATTTTACTTGTTTTAATACTGAAAAATATTTTTAATAGTTTAGTTAACAATAACAACACTATCCAGACAACTGAAACCTTAAGTTATATTATTATTTTTCAATCAATCAATTGAACAAACAAATCAATACAAATAAAAAATATGATTAAAAAAATTTAATAAATAAAGGTTTAGTCAACTTTAACAACAGTTTTTGACTTAAGAGAACCTGCTTTATTTTAAAAAAGCAACTTATTTAAACAAGATGAATAGCTTATAACTATATTGATAGTATAGCATGAAATGTCATGCCTCTGGTTTGCTATAGGCCTACTGCTTTTATAAAATGGCAATTACACATTACACAAATTAGTGGTTTATCACTAACAACTCAACTTCAGTTTTTCTTAATTTGTAGTTTCATAATGTGTAAAAGCTATTCAAACTTAAACTCAACTGCAACTACTTTTGGTTTAATCATTTCAAATAGTGGTTCCCAAACATCTACTCCAACTATTTTTATTACTTTTCAGATCCACTCACTGCTACCCCGGTTCACACACAGTGAGCACCAGCTCCAACAACAACAACAACAACAAAAAAAGCATGATTTTGGTAGAAAAGTGGTATCATTCAGTGCAACGAGTGGGGTACAAATCATTATCTGCATACGAACGTCAACACATCGACACTGTTTTTGCATAGCACCCTATTTTCTAGGGATGCACGATATATCGGCCACCATATCGGTATCGGCCCATATCGGCTCATTTTTTCTGTTATCGGTATCGGCCAAAATTTTCATATCGGTGCATCCCTACTATTTTCTGCAATAAACCATCTAAAATACATTCACAACCAAGAGTATTATTACCTAGCCATTAATTCTGTGTAACTTCATAACTCGCCTGAGGTCAACAACTGTGAAGGCAGAAGCGCCACACCTGCATGCTGCAACCCCTTCACCTGGCACACAAATAATACTCTACTGAACTGCTGCTGAATAAGGATTCAAAACTGACCAAAAACACAGATTTTAACATCTTACAGGTAGAACAAGAGAAGTTCTTTGTCTACAACCACAGACTCACAAAACTTGAGCAACAAACAGGTTTTACCTGACACGGAAATCCTTAAACAGAAATTCCTGATTATTTGCTGAATGTCGGAAGTTCGTGACCAGTTACACAAATCTCTGTAAGGTCTACTAGAAGTGAGATGCGCTATAAATTGGAAGAATGCATTTGAGAAGTGCGCTGTAGTTCCACCCAGCAATCGCTTCTTCATTCTCACAGTGAGCTCACCTGAGTGAATAGGTATATCCCGTGTTATCCGGAGTACACTGAGGAGGAGTATACGTGTGCAGATGGGAAAAATCCATGGTAATTCGCTGAGCACGCTGTGAAGAATAAACCAGATGTGAAGAGCAGACTTCACAAACTACGGCAACAGCTAACGTGTGATGATGGGTGTGACTTCAGTGTATAAACATCACAGTCACACCCATGAAAGCATGCACACACACACACACACACGCGGTCTGCGGTTCAGCCTGCCTCTGGGAGGAATCCTGATAAGCAACATATGGCACTTTTCCACTGCATGGTACGGCACGGCACGGCTCACTTTTGGGGGGTTTTCCACTGGGTACAGTACCTGGTACTTTTTTTAGTACCACCTCGGTTGAGGTTCCAAGTGAACCGTACCGTTACCAAAACGTGACGTGTAAACTCTGCTGATCACGGATTGGCTGGAGAGAATCGTCACTACTGCGTCACTGAACTTGCGACACAAACACAACAGAACCGCTAGATTTAAATCAGCACAGCCAGCGAAGGATCGAACGCAACTGTTTTAACAACCAAAAAGTGGCTGTTTCGTTGTCTGTTGAGAGAGTACAGATGTTCCTCTCGTTGATAGCAGAGGAGTGGATCCAGCCAGAGCTTGCTTGATGGGGTGACGTGGAATGAAAAAGTATTTCAGGAGTCGCGGCAGTAGAGACGGCGCAACTATAACGACATGTGAATAATCCCACCCACTCTAAAGCGGTACTGAACTGCAGTGGAGACGCAAACCGTGCCGAGCCGTGCCGTGCCGAGCCGTACCACGCAGTGGAAAAGCGCCAATAGGAACAACTTTAGTTTAATTGTTTAGTCGCATACAGGTGACTGAAGACAAAGCTAGTGGTAACTACAGACAGCAACTCTTTCATAGTAAACTGTGCTCTTTAATGTGGAAACTCTTCATCTGATATTGCTGATCAAACAGGAAGTGACAGACCACACCTACACCTTCACAAATCAACAACTGTCCAGTGTGACTTGCACTAACAGGACAGCGAGAGCACAGAAATTTTAGCATGTATTTATTACACAGATATGATTACCAAATGAAGACTTCTGACATATTTATAAAAACTGCATTCACAAAGTGGCAATTAAATATTATTTTATAGCTGAGCATTATTAGCTACACGTATATCCACTTTAGAGATTTTGGTAAAAGTTTACAAAAATTACAATTTATTAATTAGGCATCATGAACTAAACTGAAAAAAAATTTCAGCAATTGCTAGTAAATTTCACAATTATAAAGAAACAGCAAGAAACACATTGAATTAAACAAATTGTTGTAGAGAAATTAAAATAGCATTTTCTTGTAAAATGTACTATTTACCAGTGTACATATGCATAATGTTTGTACAGAGGTTATTAAAGTAGACTAATATTAATATTTATTGTTACCTTTATATGATTAATATATTTTTTACATTTAATAAATGACACATCAAGTTATCTATATAGTAAGTTATAAACAAATAAATTATAATCAAATAAACACGATTAATTATTAAGTATTATATGTATTATCAAAAGCATATTTATAAATAAACATTAACCTTAATATCAAAGATTTAACAAATGCTGTAAAAATTGCTGTTGTTAGTTCATGATACCCTGTGCATTAACGAATGAAATCTAAACTCTTATTGTAAAGTGCTACTTAAACTTCCATGAAACATTATGATTTCATTCGATCACGTTTGTTTTCTTATGCCATTATTAACCTAACTCGATGCTTTGTTTAGTCATCTGTAGACTAGCAGACCGTAAACTAACCTATTTCAGGAGTCGCGGCAGTAGAGACGGCGCAACTATAACGACATGTGAATAATCCCACCCACTCTAAAGCGGTACTGAACTGCAGTGGAGACGCAAACCGTGCCGAGCCGTGCCGTGCCGAGCCGTACCACGCAGTGGAAAAGCGCCAATAGGAACAACTTTAGTTTAATTGTTTAGTCGCATACAGGTGACTGAAGACAAAGCTAGTGGTAACTACAGACAGCAACTCTTTCATAGTAAACTGTGCTCTTTAATGTGGAAACTCTTCATCTGATATTGTTGATCAAACAGGAAGTGACAGACCACACCTACACCTTCACAAATCAACAACTGTCCAGTGTGACTTGCACTAACAGGACAGCGAGAGCACAGAAATTTTAGCATGTATTTATTACACAGATATGATTACCAAATGAAGACTTCTGACATATTTATAAAAACTGCATTCACAAAGTGGCAATTAAATATTATTTTATAGCTGAGCATTATTAGCTACACGTATATCCACTTTAGAGATTTTGGTAAAAGTTTACAAAAATTACAATTTATTAATTAGGCATCATGAACTAAACTGAAAAAAAAATTCAGCAATTGCTAGTAAATTTCACAATTATAAAGAAACAGCAAGAAACACTTTGAATTACACAAATTGTTGTAGAGAAATTAAAATAGCATTTTCTTGTAAAATGTACTATTTACCAGTGTACATATGCATAATGTTTGTACAGAGGTTATTAATGTAGACTAATATTAATATTTATTGTTACCTTTATATGATTAATATATTTTTTACATTTAATAAATGACATCAAGTTATCTATATAGTAAGTTATAAACAAATAAATTATAATCAAATAAACATGATTCATTATTAAGTATTATGTGAATTATCAAAAGCATATTTATAAATAAACATTAACCTTAATATCAAAGATTTAACAAATGCTGTAAAAATTGCTGTTGTTAGTTCATGATACCCTGTGCATTAACGAATGAACTCTAAACTCTTATTGTAAAGTGCTACTTAAACTTCCATGAAACATTATGATTTCATTCGATCACGTTTGTTTTGTTATGCCATTATTAACCCAACTCGATGCTTTGTTTAGTCATCTGTAGACTAGCAGACCGTAAACTAACCTAAACAAAAACCAAGAGTTTAACTTTCAACTTTAAATTTGACTCATGATCTAGAAGCACTATTATAAGAACTAAACTCATTATGAAGTTGAGATGAAGAGTCAAAACTGTCCTGGACCTTTCGAATGAACAAAACACTACGGTATCAATTAACACAATATTCAGACAATAATAAGAATACTCCGAATTACCCAAAGACAAATATCAGGTTCATTCTGTTTACCTCTCCTCTAACTGCACGCCTTGACATTCTCAAAACCAGAGGAGACCCAGAAAACCGCTCTCCAGTATCCAAGAGACAGGCTGAACATCCAGAGAAAATCTTTTCCGCCTCTTTTTCTTGTCTAAAACGCACGTTTCACAAGCCCAAACAAGCACAGCTATGTTTCAGACATGACCTGCCACTAATAAGATAATAAAACAAGTCAATGGTGAAAAGCATGAGCTCCTTTCTTTATGTATTAGGCAGACAAAAAAGTCAGGATTTATGCTTTTTCATCTTGATCTAGTCACACCTTCATGGCCTTTTGCACCTTTATCTCTTGTGGAAAAGGTGCATTTGCATTTATAAACCAGATAGACGCACAACTCTCCAGATTTGACGTCCCATATCTGCAACTCTGCTACATTTGGAATAGCAACATTGGTTGCGTCTCAAAAACTAGTGAGCTGCCTAACTAGTCAGCACTTGTGGGAATCGCAGACGCGTTTTGGACGTTCAAATCGACCAGTATTTGCAAATGATGGAGCTTTCGATTCGATGCCCCAGAAGTGACTCGATTTCATTGTTTAGAATGAGTCTACAATGCTGACTATGTAGGCAGCTCACTAGGTTTTGACACACAGCCTTGGGTTGCAACACTGTATCAGCGCAATTCTTTTGTCTAAACGCGTAAAGGGATTTCAGCGCACTTCAATAGTGTTTACGTTTTAAGAGTTGCATAATATAGCATATAGCTTACAGAAATAAACCCCTGATTGCGTGTATGACAGTTAATCCAGGGCCATGTTTTCTGTCAAGAGTTTGGAAAGAAAGGAGCTTCACTGACTGTCCGCCAAAGACTGTATAACATACACCTAAAATATCACTGTATCTGTGTATATGGCTTGAATGAAAGTATAAATAACAACAAAATATCCCAGCACTTGCCAGTTTGGCCATCAGTTTCTACGGTCTCTTGTTGTTTTGAAGGTAGCCCAGTTCAGAAAAGACAATCCAGTTCAAGGATGCGCAAAACGTGCGCCGCATCTCGACGGACATATACAAATAAAAACAGAAACAACCGTGTGTCCAAACACCAGATACGAAACCCGCGAGCTTCGTGGGAATAGACAGAAGTTACGAGCTTGGCTCACAATTAATACTAGGAGAATCCCAAAATGGCTTCCACAACAGAGTAAAGCCAGACGGATAAAGTCGTTCCTCCTATTTTCCAGGCTCAACTGTCAATCACGCGGCGTACTTTGAATCTATTGGTGGAGAAGACGCGAGTCACGCCTTCCCGCTCTACGTCACACAGTCTTGGATATAAAAGGATCCAAAATCGTCGGTTCGTTAGTAAAGCTGTAGCTGTCTACAGACTCACTTCGGCGTGCAGCGATGTAAATACGGGCATTTGGAGTTCAAATTCACTGTGAATAAATGGAAAGAAAGCTTGTTGGTCAATATTTACGATTAAATACCAAATATAATAATAAAAATTGAATCTGACTTTAGTCACAGTCTCTCGCAAAACTGCGCTATTTTGTCAGACAAACCTGTCAACATTACGCCCACTCATTTTTATGTTAATTTATACAAAAATAGCGTTAATACGCTTATTTAATGATTAACTTATTAAGTGAAAAAAAATCATAAAGCAAAAATAAATAGTTTTAAGCTTTATACTAATATATTATATATAATATATATGAATATATATATTTTTTAATCTCAGACATCTTTATTTGCCACTGACTTACTGTAGACTAATTAATTAAATTAATTCATCCAATTTTTATTTACCAACCCACTGTGCCAAAGTTTAAAAGCAGCTATTAATTGACTTCATCTCCAATACAGAAAAATAAAAAAAGTCTTGCAATATCAAGCAAAGGCGATTCCAAAAGCTGACTCGAGACGGGCACAGAATTGATTTTTCTCTAGTTTTGACACACAATGTCCTTAACAGCCATTAAACAATCCGTCGACACTACACTCCAAAAACAATTCAATTCTCTTTGCAAATTACAAACCTAAACCATCGTAGGCCTACTGAAAATGGCAAAAATAGACCGAGACAGACTGTTATACTTTATATTGATCCCCCAAGACAAATTCAGATGCCAAACCAACGTTTGCACAAGCAGATGCAAAAAGACCTTACTCAACAAATGTGGTCAAATTGTGCCAAGAAACACAAATGCTCTGCAATCACTTTGAATAAATGGCAGACGCACAACTGTAACCCATTTATTTCTTTTAAAAATTGTGGACTCCCAAGCAATTCTTGAATTGTATCCCACAGTCTACAAGTGAAACTTTTAAGGCAAACTTTCACACAATTCAAATGTCAAAGTAAACCACAGCAACACAATGAATTGCATGATCAGATTAATGGGTCTCTTGGTGATATTGCATGACTGTAGTTAGCAACTACCCCTCGCCAAACACACGGTGCAACAGCGCCATCTACCGGTCTCTCAGAGCACTGCTGCAGTGAAGCTAAAACACATCTTATAATGAAACATGTTTGAAGGATGAATGTACGTCAAATTATAGCTTACAATTCAAACTCACTACTGCTAGAGAACAAAGGAGATGTTTAACCACACTGCGATATAATGCTGCTATACATATCAAGTTGCCTTTCAAATGAGGTATAAGTTAATACTTCATATACTTGTCGACCTGTTCACTATTATTTAAAGGTGTGAGATGATCACACTGAATACCAAAATAAGTCAGTATAATCGCTAATCGTTTACCGTTTCTTTCTTCCTGAGGTACTTCTGCAAACTCACCCAGGCGGAGGTTGTCAAAGTCCACTGGTGTGACTTCAGTGAGCTACAGTCCTTCAAAAACAAACGGCTGACTCATAAAGAGCGTGGATATCGACGACAAGAACGAACCGCGTCCACTTACACCTCACTGTGTGATAGTAATGAAACATTATTCATAATAATCTTCATATTTAAGTCAATTGCAAATTCAAAATTAGCAGAGCATTGTCTCTTATTTTAAGTTGTCTGTTTGTTGATTGATTTTGCCTTCTGTGTTTCCAGCTAAGTGAGAAACAAAGAAGGGAGATGGTTCAATACAAGAAAAGAGCTTCACAAATGGAGGCCGAGAGACAGATTCATTACAACAAAAACCTCCTCAATCAGATTCAGACCATTCTTTGGACCAATAAGGTACGAAAATGAGTGTTTCATCAATTATAGGCACTTTTATGCAGGGACTTACCGGTATTTATTTTTATTAAAACTGATATATTTCAGTTTTTTTTTTTATGTTATATATATATGTATATTTTTATTTTTTATTTTTAACCCAGACATTAAATTTAATTTTATTTTATTTTATGAATGAATGAAGTTTCTTATGCTCACCAAGGCTACATTTATTTGGTCAAAAATATGCAAAAATATACAAAAGCTGTACTCTTTCAAAAAACTACTAATATAAACCTTTAAGGTACCAATATGCACCTTTAGGGGTAATTAAGGAACAAATGTGTACCTTCTGAAAAGGTACCGCCCCCGTGACAGCTTTTCTACATTTTTTAAGTGTGCACAGTACTGTTTTTACTGTAGTTGGTCAAATCAGTGCAGCTTTGAGGAGAACAAGTGCTTTTATTAACATTAAAAAATGATTTCAAACTTGACGTACATTTATTTATTTATTTAGTGTATTTGTTATAATTTGTTGTGAATTTACTCTCATATCTTGTTGCACTTGCATTATAGGCACCAAAAATATTGGACGTGCCAAAGCCTTCAGAGCAGTGCCTGTCTGCATCTCCAAAAACAGACTACAGGAATGGCTTTACAGTACCTACTGGGGCCACAGAGCCGTATATTTTGTCTAATAAGCAACCGGTGACCCCTTCAGCTGAGTTGCCTTGGGTTATGAGAAGAAAATCCGCAGAAGAAAAACAAATGCAAGAGGAAATTCAAACGGAAGGAGTTTGTCTGCAGAACCTACTGAAGAAGTCACGTGAATTTATCGAAAAAAGAGCAAGGTAAACAGGGGTCAAAGGTCACCAGCTACACAATGGTTGATCCAAGCAGGATCCTCTCTGAAACCCCGTCGGATAAAGAAAACGGCTGTTCATTGGATGGGACTGCCTTTGGTTTACCCTTTTATATTCCCTCACCAAACCAAACCTCTTCCAGTAACCTGATAAGCCCAGAACCTGGTCTAAAGGCCAGTTTAATTGCCAGACCCCACCGCGGATGTCCCCGTCCCATTTCTGCCGGGAGCATCTTCTTTTCTTTCCCTGAAAACCCAACCAGCCAAACATTACAGCGAATGCAAGGCCACCGGAAGTCAAAACAATTGCAACGCAGGACAGGAAGCTACTTGGAGTGGAAAATGTGAGTATGGGTCGATATGATCACTCGAGGTTGAACGAGACCGTGGGACGACTGGAAACGTCTCCAGTGGCTCCTGTGCTCACAAGCCCTCTGTTTCAAAGGAGATGCCACACGCTGGATAGCCAGCTGTCCTCAGGTCATCAGATTCCAGTCATAGACAGGAGCCAGGAGAGAATGCCTCGCTTTATGGCCGGGGTCACTGCGAGAACTCCCACTCGACTGTCTCCTCCTTCACCGATGAACAAGACTTTCACACGGGACAGTCCCGCAGCAGCATTTATGGGGTCTGGGATCACCCCAGACTCTCCTTCTCGTGCCAGACTACCTTTTGAGACCGAGAGAAACAGTGTTATTAGCACAGCGCTGAAAGAAAGGAGAACAGGTAAGAACAGAGCAAATGTTAAAAGTGAAGATTCAGTTTAGAACCAAAATGAGTTTCAGTCTTATGATATCATAGGAGAACATTTTAAAGTTCCGAAAAGATCTTTGAAATCTAGTTCTCATAATGCCAAGGTCCCCTGAAATATGATGATCCCCTGGCAAAGGACCTTCCTAAAACATAGAACATTTTTGGAAAATTAAATAACTGGCATTTATGAGGTCATTGTACTAAAGTGAAAATAAATTCTTAAAATATGTATAGAAATATTTCCATACACACTACGATTCAAAAGGCTGGATTATTATTATTATTATTTTTTTATGCGTCTCATATGCTTACCAAGACTGCGTTTATTTGATCAAAAATATAAATAATACTGTGAATATTACTACTATTTAAAATAACAATTTTCTATTTTAATATATATTAAGATGTAATGTATTCCAGTGACGTAAAGCTGAATTTTCAGCATCATTACTCCATTCTTCAGAGTCACATGATCCTTCAGAAATCATTCTAATATGATCATTTGCTGCTCAAGAAAACAATTCTTATTATTATCAATGTTGAAACCAGTTGTTGCTGAATATTTTGTGGAGACCATGATACATTCGAAAGGTTTCAATAAATGGAAAGTTCAAAAGAACCATTTATTTAAAATAGAAATCATTTGTAACATTATAAATATCTTTACTGCCACATTTGATCAATCTAATGTCTCCTTTCTGAATAAAAGTATTAATATCTTTCAAAAATATTTTTTTGTAGAGAACTTCTGTAATAAAAAATTAGGAAAACAGCTTTAAAAAAGACACTTTCCCTCGTTTCCCTTTTCTAAAGAACTCCAAAACACTAATATAAATAACCCATAATGCCACATCGATATATTAATGAATCATATAAGGAAGACCACGAATAATCATATAGCAACTCAAGAACCCAATAAGGCCACAAATGATTCTTGACAAGAAAAGTTAATCTCAAAGAACCATTTGAATGTTAATTTGAGAATAAAGATCAGATCTTCATTATTCTTTGATAAAGTATCCTCTCAGACAGTTGTGCATGTCTTTTCCTTAGATGAGATGCAATGGCAAGTCCACGCTCTAGAAGACATGCAGAGGTCTCTGGATGTCGTGTCTGACGGCGGAACAAGAGAGAGAACAACTGCGCCTCAGTCAGGTCAGCACTGCCACATGCTGCTTACTATCTGCCTAGGCAGCTACCTTTTAAGACTGCATCCTAACATAACACATACACAAATATCGGGTCTGATAAAGGTATAAATATACTCATAATCAACATTTCCCTGGACTCCAGCTTGGATGAAGGTTTGACTGGGGATTTGATATGCATCAGTGTGACATTAGTCTGTTTCTCATTCAGGAGACTGCGGAGTCAGGGTGGTCCGAGTCCTATTGCAGGCGAGGACGGGTGTGAATTAAGGACAGCTGGTGAACGTTACCCTATACTGAGCCCTTTAAGCCCAGGAGACAGATCACCAAGACACCCTGTGCCAACCATTGGTATTATTTCACTTCTTGCAGCCTGTGATTAATGTCTTAAATTTGCTACCACTGTGTGTTTCAATGGATGTTTAGTTGATTTATGAATAGAAGTATGTTAAATATATATTATATGTATGCTTTTAAGGAATAGTTCAGCCAAGAGTGAAGATTCTGTCATCATTCACTCAACTCTTTATTTTCTTTCTTCTGTGGAACACAAGTGGATGAGGGCAGACAATGAGGAGCTCCAAAACAACAGAGAAAGACCATAAAAGACCATATGACCCATTATCTATATGTCAAGTCTTCCAAAGTTGTACACAAGCTTTGTGTGAGGAGCTGAAAGTGAATCCATTGCATTTGGTTCAAAACTGGTGTCATTGTTAAACTGTGTTTCATTTATTTTATTTAATCAGGGACAATGCACATTAATAGTACATACACTCTCAGAAAAAAAGGTACAAAAGTTGTCACTGGGGTGGTACCTTTTCAAAAGGCACAACTTTGTACCTAAAGAGTCCATGTTGGTACCTTAAAGGTTCATATTAGTATCCAAAGTGTACATCTTAGTACCTAAAAGGTACAAAAGTGTACCTTTTGAAAAGGTACCGCCCCAGTGACAGCTTTTGTACCTTTTTTTCTGAGAGTGTACAATATGTAAAATGCGCCAGATTTAGCCAACACTGGCTAATTTCCATCCGTAGTCCCTTTTGGCAGGTTGATGTTAAGGACAGGAAGAAAATATAAACAAAGAATATTAATACACCAAATTAAGAACAAGGAGAAACTATGAAAACAGAAGGAAAAAATAAAGTAAGAATATTGAAACACAAAATTACAGACTACCCCAGTTCCTCTAAAAGCAAAAGATAATTGACCAAAGGTGTTGTTATTGTAAAACTAAAACTATATATAAAAAAAGAAATATAATAAAGAAGCATTAAATCATTTAATAAATAAAATAAATACAATTCATAATTGTAATAAAGCTGAAATAAAATAAAGTACAAATTTTAGATGAAAAAAAAATATATAAACAAAAATTAGAAATGCTGCCTTTGCAACTAAGTGAAGTAAGTTTAAATTAAAGTACTAAAACTAAAACTGAAATAAAAATGTATTAAAGCTATATGTGACCCTGGAGCACAAATAAATACAATTCATAATTGTAATAAAGCTGAAATAAAATAAAGTACAAATTTTAGATGAAAAAAAAAATATATAAACAAAAATTAGAAATGCTGCCTTTGCAACTAAGTGAAGTAAGTTTAAATTAAAGTACTAAAACTAAAACTGAAATAAAAATGTATTAAAGCTATATGTGACCCTGGAGCACAAGTCGCTGGGGTATATTTGTAGCAATAGCCAACAATACATTGTATGGGTCAAAATTATTGATTTTTCTTTTATGCCAAAAATCATTAGGATATTAAGTAAAGATCATGTTCCATGAAGATAGTTTGTAAATTTCCTACCGTGAAAATATCATTTTTAATTAGTAATATGAATTGTTAAGGACTTCATTTGGACAAGTTTAAAGACGATTTTCTCAATATTTAGATTTTTTTGCCCCCTCAGATTCCAGATCTTCAAATAGTTGTATCGTCTAAATATTGTCCTATCCTAACAAACCATACATCAATGGAAAGCTTATTCAGCTTTCGGATGATGTATAAATCTCAATTTTAAAAAATGTATCCTTATGACTGGTTTTGTGGTCCAGGGAAAAATAAAAAACTATATATATATATATATAAAAAAAAAAAAAAACTAATAAAAATGACAAAGGCCCATAACAAATGGTTTGATATGTGCTCTTGCTAACATGCACAATACATCAAAAATTTTAAATATAAAAATAAAAGCTCATTCAAAATATGAATAAATACTATAATAGTATATCAATTATGCTAAAATATCAACACATTCAATTGAATGCACACAAATGCAGTTTCGGATGCCGTCTTGAAACTTCAACTTCTTGAGAGTTCAACATGAATAAATGCTGATGTAATTGTCATTTTGGGGTAAACTGTGTATCTGTCTGTATTTTTATAACCTTTTAAGGTTTCCCTTCAACCAGTTTAGATGTGGCATCACCTTCGAAACAGACTCTCGTTTATATGAGAGGCCTGACTCACAGCACCGGCAAGAGAAACAGACTGAGCCAGGTTGATTTTAATGTGCTTTTACAACCGCAGATTAGTCCCTGTAGAGTAAAAGAAGCTTCTATAAAGAGTATGAGAAACGTGTATTTAAAAGTCCGGTTGTATTGGACTCCAAGGGATTATAAATTGGTGTGACGCAGGTTGTAACAGCGGAGCAGCAGAGGGCGCGGTGTCAGCTCACTGCCACCGTGAAGGGCTGCCTGATCAGACGACTGCTGAAAACAGAGAAAGTCAAACACCTGCGGCAAACCATACGAGTGAGAACACAATACAGAGTCCACATACAAGCCTTACGTGTTTGATCATCCTTACACCTGTGTATTTCCTCAGGACACGCAAGAGTTTATCCGTTCATTCGGCACTGACGCTCCTCAGAGAAACGCCTCTCTGTCAGAGCAGGATCTCTCTCTGCAGGAGCGCGTCAGAGCTCAGGTCCCATGTCTGTAATGCTTTCAAACTTAAAGAACAGTGTGTACAGCATTATAACTTGGCACTGAGATCTTCTATTGTGTGTCTGTTTCTCTCCCAGTTGCGCATTCATGATATCTTCTTCACGATGACACTAGAGGAGCGTCTGTGTCTGCTGCAGCAAGACCGAGAGAAAGCTCAGAGAGATGGTAACTAGCGGGACAGCCCTGCTGCGATTAGGTTTCATGCTTATTGGTTGACTTTCTGTCATTTCGCTCAGTTTTGATCCTCGGCCATTGTTGAAGGGCTCGTTTCCTTCCTATTTTGGAAAAGCACAAAGTCATTTCCATACGAATGTACAGCTGTGCAGGTCAGTGTTTCTTTCCAACACACGTACAATTTTATTTGGCATGCAGGAAAAAGCAAAAAGCTCCAAGGACAAGGTGATTTTGTCGGCTGCTACCCAGAAATCTCTTGACAGAAAGAAAAGGTGAGTGAGCATGATTAAAAATACTTTTATTTGAGTTTTATTAGCACAATACTGTTATGATGCATGCATTTTTTTGTATCATAAAGGCATTTTTGACATGCAAATGGTCATCTACAGGGTCTAAAATGAATACACCTAGTAAACAAATAAACATAAAAATTGGCAATATTAGTGGACAGTTGGATGGTTTTTTTTCTTTCTAAAAAAAAAGTATAAAATTATAAATATAAAAGTATAATTATATTATTTTAAAAATATACACACACACATATTATATTATTTATATTTTAAATGATATTTTCAAGTTTATAATAATTATTATAATAATATACACATTTATTTATATTATATTATATATTTTAATATTATAATAGAAGTATAAATACTTTTATTTGAGTTTTATTAGCACAATACTGTTATGATGCATGCATTTTTTTGTATCATAAAGGCATTTTTGACATGCAAATGGTCATCTACAGGGTCTAAAATGAATACACCTAGTAAACAAATAAACATAAAAATTGGCAATATTAGTGGACAGTTGGATGGTTTTTTTTCTTTCTAAAAAAAAAGTATAAAATTATAAATATAAAAGTATAATTATATTATTTTAAAAATATACACACACACATATTATATTATTTATATTTTAAATGATATTTTCAAGTTTATAATAATTATTATAATAATATACACATTTATTTATCTTTATTTATTTATATTATATTTTAATATTATAATAGAAGTATATTTACATTTATATATGTATTTAATTATAGAAATAAATCTAAATATGTATTTAGAAAAATATATTTATTTTTTAAATTATATTTGTTTTTCTTTGAAGAAAAAAAACTATTTATATACATCAATATCTATATATATTCCTATTTTTTTTCAAAGAAATACTGCTATTATAATATTATTTACTACAATATATATAATTGTTATTATAGTTATTTATTTTATTTACTGTTTATTAATACTGTGCTAAAATGCTATGCATTTATATGCTTACCAATTCACTCCACAATGTTCTTGTATCTCATCAGAGTTGGTGAATCTCCAGGTCAGACCAGAAGAGCTCAGAAGACCAAGAGTCCTCCTACAAAAAGGTGAGCACAAAAACACTAAAGAGATGCAAGAAATCACTTCACAGAAGCAAACCAGACACTTTCCGCATTCAATACTCACTGCACCATATAGTTTATAGTTATATACAGCAGTGTTCCGGAGTCTGTGTGTTGTGTTGAAGGATCCTGCAGCCCAGTCAGGGCCAGAACGCTCCCGTTTCAGGCCAGCAGCTCCAGCGCCGTGGGTCAGTTCTTCACATTTTGCTGCCTTTGATCACGCAATCTCCTGCTCTCGCCATTTCCAGTTTCTTTTACGCCGCTGTTGATGGAATTTGAAATTCAATTCAGTCTGTGCTGGACTCTTACAATACTGGAAATGCCACGCAGCCTGCCAGAAGAGTCACCTGACATTTAAAACTGTCTGCGTTTATTTGTAAATGCATTTGGCAGGATCTCATGTAGCCTTTTAGTCAACTGAAGTGTGATCAAGATATCACTGTATTATATTGCAAAGAATCCCCGTGGAGAAAAGAAAAGCATTATGGAATGCGTTACACATTTGCAAAACCTCAAAACACCTTTTGAACTAATAAACTGCATTGAGTTTACATTTGGAATGTTCAGATATAATAAATCAACTTCACATGCAATGTCGTAATAGAAAACATACAGATAAAACGGTTTAATGTGTTTCAGGAGTTACAAGAAGACTCCAGAAGAGAGCGTTCAGCATTCTGAGAGGCTGAAGAAACCGCATTCACTGGGTTGACCTCATGTACACTCATCAACTGAACATGAAAAAATAATATTGTGCTAATCATACTTCCAAGAATACTCCCCTGCTAGCCATCTAATTGAATTATGACTATTAAATGTCATTGCTATCTAGTTCTTCCCATTATTCTACTACATGCTTATGAATATAGAATCAGTCCAGATATTATTTAGAGTTCCCTATAGGTTACAATTATAATCCACATAGTTATACTAAATTACCCTTTTTAGAAATGATAAAAAATTCTGTAAAGGTGGGATTATCTGTTTAGTTCACCCAAAAATTACAATTGTCATTATTTACTCAAGACCTTCGTTCATCTTTGGAACACAAATTAAGATATTTCTGATGGAATCTGAGAGCTGTCTGACCCTCCCATAGACAGCAACACAACTGAAATGTTCCCAAGTCCAGAAACATAGCAAGGACATCGGTAAAATAGTCCATGAGACATCAGGGGTTCAAACGTAATTTTACGAAGCTACGAGAATACTTTTTGTGCGCAAAGAAAACAAAAACATCGACTTTACTCAACAATTCGTCTCCTCCGCGTCATACTATAGCGCCATTTTGGAGAGTATCACATACGTATGTACGCGGATACGCTGTTTACATTCAGATCAAAGTGTAAACAATATAAACAGCGTATCCGCGTACATACATTGTTTACGTATGTGATACTCTTCAAAATGGCGCTATAGTATGACGCGGAGGAGACGAATTGTTGAATAAAGTCGATGTTTTTGTTTGTTGCGGTTGAACCCCTGATGTCACATGGATTATTTTAACAATCTCCTTGCTACGTTTCTGGACCTTGATCGTGTAAGGAGCCTTGCTGTCTATGGGACTGTCTAATTTTTGGGTGAACTAACCCTTTAATGCTGCTGTAATGCTATTAATACAAATCAAAATGTCAGTAACACTGCTAAAATGTCAAATAGTAGAATACGAATACGTGTCTATGAAGAGTACATACATTTCTCCAGAAATTAAATGATTGTATTTGATCAACTAGCACTTCAACTGAATTTGTGCTTTTAATCATAATACTTCACTTATAACTACAATCATACCAGTTGCTTATGAATGTATTTGCTCTTGCCTTGTATACTTAAGAAGCACTTGACACATTTGTGTTAAGAAATGTGAAATAAAACAATGAAATGTTTAATAAACAAGTTTATTTAATACAAATTTACAAAATTGACACCAGTATCAAATAGAAAGGCACATCTCGAACAATTACTTTAAAGAAAATTAATTTTCAAATCCGTAAAACAACCTTAGTGAATGTTTTTATGAGCAATGTGGTCATATGAGATGTTCATTCAATACAAAACACAAAGTATTAACAAAATAACCAAGCAAAGAAGTTATTTTGGGCTGCCTTTGGGTTGATGGTTAAGAATTAATATTTGTATACTTAAGAAGCACTTGACACATTTGTGTTAAGAAATGTGAAATAAAACAATGAAATGTTTAATAAACAAGTTTATTTAATACAAATTTACAAAATTGACACCAGTATCAAATAGAAAGGCACATCTCGAACAATTACTTTAAAGAAAATTAATTTTCAAATCCGTAAAACAACCTTAGTGAATGTTTTTATGAGCAATGTGGTCATATGAGATGTTCATTCAATACAAAACACAAAGTATTAACAAAATAACCAAGCAAAGACAGTTATTTTGGGCTGCCTTTGGGTTGATGGTTAAGAATTAATATTGTTTTAATTATATATTATTTATAGTGCTGTCAAACGATTAATCGTGATTAATCGCATCCAAAATAAGAGTTTTTGTTTACATAATATATGTGTGTATACTGTGTAGATTTATTATGTATATATAAATACACACGCATGTATATATTTCAGAAAAAATATGTTAGGTTTATATAATAAATATATTTATATATTATATAAAACATAAGAATATGAATATATAAATGTATTAACATGTAAATATTTTCAAAATATATACTGCATGTGTATTTATATATACATAATAAATCTACACAGTACACACACATGTATTATGTAAACAAAAATGTTTATTTTGGATGCGATTAATCGCGATTAATCGTTTGACAGCACTACTTATTTAATGTAATAAATCTTCACTAATTATAAGGGAACTGAGGCAAAAAAGTGAGATTATCCATTCACAAATTTTGTGCATGTGTCTGTTCACATCTGCATGAACACAGTAAAGAAACCGTATCAAGTTGAAGTTCATTCACAGCCCTGTCTGTGTGTATTTCTGAGAGGAAGAGCGTGTCACAATGAGTGAATGTGCTGCAGGAGTTTATCACAGTACTCAGGGCTGCGCTGCTTCTCTCTCACGGCCTCCGTCTGCTGCTGTAAGAGTCCCTGAGGCAAAAAAGTGAGATTATCCATTCACAAATTTTGTGCATGTGTCTGTTCACATCTGCATGAACACAGTAAAGAAACCGTATCAAGTTGAAGTTCATTCACAGCCCTGTCTGTGTGTATTTCTGAGGAAGAGCGTGTCACAATGAGTGAATGTGCTGCAGGAGTTTATCACAGTACTCAGGGCTGCGCTGCTTCTCTCTCACGGCCTCCGTCTGCTGCTGTAAGAGTCTTCCGTCCACCTCACTGGCCACCTTCAGAACCTCTGTGACAGAAGAAACACAAGGAGATGCTTACATTTAGTTATTACATCAAAATTCATTTGGCACAGCAAAAATATAATCGTGGTGCCACTTCACCATCCCCATCCAATTCAAATTTAGTTAAAAATGTCACATTAAAAATGTATCAAAGTTAGAGGAAAAACAGTGAATATTGTGAAATATTATTACAATTTAAAATAACTGTTTTCTATTTTAAGATGTAATTTATTCCTGTGATGACAAAGCTGAATTTTCATTCTAATGTGCTGATTGGCTGCTCAAGAAACATTTATTATTATCAATTTTATCAACGTTCTTATTCAATGTTGAAAACAGTTGTTCTGCTTCATATATATATATATATATATATATATATATATATAGTGGGTACGGAAAGTATTCAGACCCCCTTAAATTTTTCACTCTGTTATATTGCAGTCATTTGCTAAAATCATTTAAGTAAATTTTTTTCCGCATTAATGTACACA
This sequence comes from Sinocyclocheilus grahami, assembly GCF_001515645.1. Taxonomy (NCBI): domain Eukaryota; kingdom Metazoa; phylum Chordata; class Actinopteri; order Cypriniformes; family Cyprinidae; genus Sinocyclocheilus; species Sinocyclocheilus grahami. The sequence goes on along the minus strand of NW_015506191.1, from coordinate 205,988 downwards.
CAACACCCCATATTGACAGAAAAACACAGAATTGTTGACATTTTTGCAGATTTATTAAAAAAGAAAAACTGAAATATCACATGGTCCTAAGTATTCAGACCCTTTGCTGTGACACTCATATATTTAACTCAGGTGCTGTCCATTTCTTCTGATCATCCTTGAGATGGTTCTACACCTTCATTTGAGTCCAGCTGTGTTTGATTATACTGATTGGACTTGATTAGGAAAGCCACACACCTGGCTATATAAGACCTTACAGCTCACAGTGCATGCCAGAGCAAATGAGAATCATGAGGTCAAAAGGAACTGCCTGAAGAGCTCAGAAACAGAATTGTGTGATTGTTCTTGAATGGCCCAGCCAGAGCCCTGACTTAAACCCAATTGAGCATCTCTGGAGAGACCTAAAAATGGATGTCCACCAACGTTTACCATCCAACCTGACAGAACTGGAGAGGATCTGCAAGGAGGAATGGCAGAGGATCCCCAAATCCAGGTGTGAAAAACTTGTTGCATCTTTCCCAAAAAGACTCATGGCTGTATTAGATCAAAAGGGTGCTTCTACTAAATACTGAGCAAAGGGTCTGAATACTTAGGACCATGTGATATTTCAGTTTTTCTTTTTTAATAAATCTGCAAAAATGTCAACAATTCTGTGTTTTTCTGTCAATATGGGGTGCTGTGTGTACATTAATGAGGAAAAAAAATTACTTCAATGATTTTAGCAAATGGCTGCAATATAACAAAGAGTGAAAATTTTAAGGGGGTCTGAATACTTTCCGTACCCACTGTATATAATGGTCATAAAATTATCAAGATAAAAAATGAAACTGCAGTCACAATTTCATTATGAACTGTCACTTTGATCTATATATAGAGCGAGAGAGATCAAAAGTGACCGTTCATAATTAAATTATGACCGCAGTTAACTGGTCTATTGATAAACTCCCCTTCCATTAACTTTGATAAATGTGATTATTCTGAATGTGATTGTTACTCAAATGCAAAAGCATCCATAGTTTTACCTTTACAAATTATATAAAGAAAAAAAAAAAAAAAGAAAACCGTTCAAAGTCAGCTCACCATTTAGGAAGAAAGAAAAGCCCATAAAGCTAATTTGTGTAATTTCAGCAGTCGCGTCTTTGTTGTGGGTATTTGGTTTTATCCTGATTTGTTTGGTCGGGGGATTTACTTTAATCCGGCGCTTTATACGTTTGTAAGCGCACCAGAAAACAAGCTTTTCTTTGTGTAAAGATACGAGTGAATTTCCTCAGTAACTCAAGCACAGTGTGACAGTGCTGTTATTATAAGCTTAACCAAAGGAATGAGGGATTATGGGATATGGCAAGTGTGGTGATATAATGGGCATTAATCACATCTGAGGTGTCTTTGAAATACGAGACATGTTTAAGAGCGGATTGAAAAATAAAGAAAGACAAGATGAGATTAAAAAGAGGAAAACAAGATCAGACAAATAGTGCATCCAAAATCGCATACTGAGTGGGTACGACATTTGAATTCCAGCGTACTTAAAGGGTTAGTTCACCCAAAAATTTAAATTGTCATAAATTACTCACCCTCATGTCGTTCCAAACCCGTAAGATCGTTCATCTTCAGAACACAAATTAAGATATTTTTGATGAATTCTGCGAGCTCTCCGACCCTCCCATAGACAGCAAGGATACTAACACGATAAACCAATGTCCAGAAACATAGCAAGGACATCGTTAAAATCATCCATGTGACATCAGTGGATCAACTGTAATTTTACGAAGCTACGAGAATACTTTTTGTGCGCAAAAGAAAACAAAAACAATGACTTTATTCAACAATTAGTCTCCTCCGCGTCACCCTGGTGCCATTTTGGAGAGTATCAGCTGGATGTAAACAGCGCTGTTTTTGTTTTCTTTTGCACACAAAAATTATTCTCATAGCTTTGTAAAATTATGGTTGAACCGCTGATGTCCCATGGATTATTTTAACGATCTCCTTGCTATGTTTCTGAACCTTGATTGTGGTAATTACATTGCTGTCTATGGGAGGGTCGGAGAGCTCTCAGAATTCATCAAAAATATCTTAATTTGTGTTCCGAAGATGAATGAAGATCTCACATGAGGGTGAGTAATTAATGACAGAAGTTTCATTTTTGGGTGAACTATCCCTTTAAGACTGGAAGACACTACACGATTTTCCCTCGATTTACAGTTTGGATAAGTCGACGCTAGTTGCTGAAAGTCAAAGCCATTCTGCAGATTTGAGTTGACAGATTTCATAGAAAATCGCATGATGGTCACGGGCTTCAGACTATGATTCCATCCAGTCGGAGGATATCAAACTTGTTTTACGAATACTATGAATTCGGACATACTACTCGCCTCACATACTGTTTTTTGTATGCTACATAGTAGGGAAGGATGCGATTTCGGACGGAGTCTTTTTTTCCCCTCATGATGCCAAATATTACACAAAATAAACCCCTTCAGAGTTAAATGAGAAAAGCCTTGAATAGACATTGTAAAAAAGTAGCTTTATTTTGATCCAACATTTACTAACTTATCAAATATAAACATTTAAAGACCACAATGTGGCCAAAACCACATTTTTTTTTAATTGAAACAAAATATGAAACTAAAACTGCCAGTAGGGGGTGACAAGTCACTGTCTTAATAGAAATAATCTTAAAGAAAGTCATTCATTCAACCAATTCGTTCAAACGGCTGATTCATTAAGTGATTCACTAAGTGACAGTCTTTATGAATGACTCACTGAATCAATGACTCACTTGAGTCATTCAAAACTGCGATTCATTCAATAATGTGTCCTTCAGAGACAGACAACAGTTAGGTTGTGGTTTTGTTCTGAACTATTTTCATTGGCGAAATTGAACAAAACAGACAATATTGTGTCTAAAATGTAACACGACATTAAATTCTAGTTTACTGAACCTGTGTAAAATCAATATCACATTTGCAATCGTGCAGGTATTCGGGGAAAACAGTACTTGCTTGTGTGATATTGCTAAATTATATAATATGATATAATCAGGGCTTGAATTTCGGCACGGGATCGCACATAATTCTACTGATTCCCGCAGTTTCCACGCTTGTAACGCAGGAAATTCCTGCAAATATTTCAACGTGAAAGACGCTCGCGACAAGATGACGTAATGTATCATTTGCACGTGCTTCTGAGTCTTACCATTTTAAACATTCAAGTGCTCAATTCAGTACTTGTGCGCTCTGTGACTGCGAGACCCTTTCTGTGAGCCACCTCACACCAAAAGCGTGTGCCTTTGCGCGTAAACGGCCGAATACATACAAAAATATGTCAAAAGTGCCCATCTTGATGAGTATTCATGTAAACAGTCGATTTATACTAAACATTGTCGGTATACAGGCTATTAAGTTAATGTAAACAGTTGAGAAACAAAACTTGTGTAACAGTTTGCATGAGGTCTTAAAGAGACAGTAACCTAAATAAACCTGCTGTCTGTCATTAATGTTTATTTATACATTGAAGAATAACCAGTGTTATTTTAAAGTTAAATAGATTATTCTGTTTCTGTGGTATTTCTGTTAAACCTACCTGAAAAACTTAAAGCACAGTTAATTTTAGTTGTATCTTGTCATTGTATTTGTTTGTGCCATTGCTTGTCATTAATCTATTCTTATTTTATTACTGACTGTTTACTTGTCTTTTTTTTAGTTCAAATAAATTCAATTCAGAGTTTGAAAGTTTTTTTTTTAAGTATCTTCCTCACAATATAAATATGAATCAACAACATTATAAATTATAAAACACAAATACACTGGGTGACGTATGTTAACACATACATACCAAATTAACATGTTAAATCAACAGCCTTAATACAAATGCACTGACTTCACATCAGGATCCCGGGCTTATCCTGCGATATCAACCGGATGACTGTACATTATGGCCTACTTACTATATGTACTTTTTCAATGTCCTTTGGGGGGGTTCAAACTGTAATTAGGGGGTATGAAGGGTTTCTGAACAGTACTCCATGTGCGTATGCACTAGGACACATTGACACAGGATTATGGGAAGGTGTTGACAGCCCATGACCCCGCTGGAGGCAGGCCAGTAGCAGAGGAGCGTGTGATGAATAGAGTGTAAAAATGCAGGATTAATGAGGCTCTTTGAAGTGAAGAACGGGGAGGATCAGAGAAGTGGACCGTAGACCATTAACACTGAGCTGAATCACTTCCTTAAGCAGCAGGAAGAGATTTATCTTACATCACAACAGTGTCGACTCAAATATAACTGTCATCAGTCACAATTCAAGTCAAAACATCAGATGATTACAGCAGATATGAAATATCGCTGCCAAAAAAGTCCTTACCGAGGACTGAATCCTGGATTTTGGTGTTGGGGTCGTCCATGTAGAGCAGCAGCTGCTGGAACAGGAACTCCAGGTGTGGGCGGCACGATTGAGGGTCATAGTTTTTCCCCAGAGATGAGAACCACGAGCTCAGAGACTTCAGCGCTTCGACACGGACGTCTTCACTGCTGTCGTCCACACGCTTCAGCAGCTCTGAACACACGGATACACTCATCAAAACATCTGCAACCTCACAGACACTGAATTATGAAAGTGTGCAATAGGGATGTAACGGTATGACAATTTCTTATCAAGCCCCGTTTTCACTCAAAACGAAACTACTCTGCGTGCTGTGCACTCGTGAAACTGTTACTGAAATCTGTGCTTTATGCTGGACAGTATTAATTTATCGTGAGTTGTTCAAATCGCGGTAATCCAATACGGTTTTAATGATAATTAAAAGATGAAACGGTAATACTAACCGTGGGGAATTTGATCATGATTTATCGTCAATCCGGTAATCGTTACATCCCTAGTGTGCAATAACAATTATTATACAGACAGATATGCTTTATTTATTTAAGAATCTGGTATTCATTTTTCAACAGCGATGCAGACAAAATTCAATTAAATTCAAAATAAAATAAAACAAAATTAAATTTAACATACTTTTTATGGGCACTGTGCACTGTTGCATATTAATAAATGTCTAGGTAATTAAAATAAAATAAAATAAAATAAAACAGTTTTTTATAGGTTCTGCGCTCTATTAATAAATGTCTAGGTAATTAAAATAAAATTAAATAAAATAAAACAATACTGGCTTTTCATAGGCTCTGTGAACGGTTATTAAAATAAAATTAAATAAAACTTTTTTATAGGCTCTGTGCTCTGTATATTAATACATGTCTAGGTAATTAAATAAATAAATAAATAAATAAAACAAAACTGGCTTTTTATAGGCTCTGTGCACTGTTGTATATTAATAAATATCTATGTAATTAAAATAATACAATAAAACTGGCTTTTCATAGGCTCTGTGAACTGTTATTAAAATTAAATAAAATAAAACCGTCTTTTTATAGGCTCTGTGCACTGTTGTATATTAATAAATGTCTGGATAATTTGAGCAAGACACATAATAGATATGCTTTATTTAACCAGGATAGTCTTACCTATTTTTCAACAGAAAAATAAAATAAAATAAAAGATGACAAAAAATTGTTATGGCACTGCATACTAGTGAATGTCTTAAATCTGTGCAATGAGCAATAAGACATATTACTGTGGAAAACGTTTACACTATTTAACATTGTTAGATGCATTTCAGTCTACCGTTTTAAATAACATCTTTGAATGTAAAATAACGGTGTTATTTCACCATTCCCACAACTGAATAAACATACAGACCTTACTACTTCATTTGATGCGATGAAAATACCACTGTGAGCAATAGAAGTACAATTCATTCAACATTTTGACATCCAATGTTCACAACCCATGCTTTTGTCTATGGCACTGTCCAATGAGGACTGAATGATCTACACCAAAAATATTTACCACACTACACTTCTATCCTTCCCAACCTCTGTCACATAAAATATACTGCTCTGAATCGGGTCTGTCTCTTCTCTTTCACTGTTTTACAGTATGTGTGATGAGTTAAGCATACCTGGATAGATCTTGTTGAGTGAGTCTGTGTTGAGCCGCTGTGTTGTGAGTTTCAGCAGTGAGTGAAGAGATCTGCAGGCCAGAAGACGAGCCAGTTTAGAGTCTTCCTCCAGCGCAGAGATCAACTGAGTGCTGAGAGTCTCCTCCACCGACAGAACCTGAAACACATCAGATATTACACATCCTCATCACACGGACAACATCAAATATATATACTAGATTGTGTTTAAAAACGTTTTAGTAATATCACAGTCCTGGCCTTTATTATTGCCCATTGAATATTCAGTTTCACTCATAAATGTGACAAAGTATAGAACTTAAAGGGTTAATTCACCCAAAAATGAAAATTCTGTCATTATTTACTCACCGCCATGTCGTTTCAAACCCGTAAGACCCTCGTTCATCTTCGGAACACAAATTAAGATATTTTTGACCCTCCCATAGACGACAACGCAACTGAAATGTTCCCAGACCCAAAAACGTAGTAAAGACATCAATAAAACAGTCCTTGTGACATCAGTGGCTCGAAGCTACGAGAATACTTTTTGTGCGCAAAGAAAACAAAAATAACAATTTACTCAACAATTCTTCTCCCCGAGTTACCGTCTTCC
>NW_015506191.1:195090-198607 GCF_001515645.1 Sinocyclocheilus grahami | reverse complement strand
TACCTGGATAGATCTTGTTGAGTGAGTCAGCATTGAGCTGTTGTGTTGTGAGTTTCAGCAGTGAGTGAAGAGATCTGCAGGCCAGAAGACGAGCCAGTTTAGAGTCTTCCTCCAGCGCAGAGATCAACTGAGTGCTGAGAGTCTCCTCCACCGACAGAACCTGAAACACATCAGATATTACACATCCTCATCACACGGACAACATCAAATATATATACTAGATTGTGTTTAAAAACGTTTTAGTAATATCACAGTCCTGGCCTTTATTATTGCCCATTGAATATTCAGTTTCACTCATAAATGTGACAAAGTATAGAACTTAAAGGGTTAATTCACCCAAAAATGAAAATTCTGTCATTATTTACTCACCGCCATGTCGTTTCAAACCCGTAAGACCCTCGTTCATCTTCGGAACACAAATTAAGATATTTTTGACCCTCCCATAGACGACAACGCAACTGAAATGTTCCCAGACCCAAAAACGTAGTAAAGACATCAATAAAACAGTCCTTGTGACATCAGTGGCTCGAAGCTACGAGAATACTTTTTGTGCGCAAAGAAAACAAAAATAACAATTTACTCAACAATTCTTCTCCCCGAGTTACCGTCTTCCACCATTTTGGAGAGTATCACGACATATACGCATTTTATAAATTTTCCCAGAACGTAATTAACGTAATCAGTGTTGTTTACGTTAAGCATTAATTACTTTTTGTGCGCAAAGAAAACAAAAATAACAATTTACTCAACAATTCTTCTCCCCGAGTTACCGTCTTCCGCCATTTTGGAGAGTATCACGACATATACGCATTTTATAAATTTTCTCAGAACGTAATTAACGTAATCAGTGTTGTTTACGTTAAGCATTAACGCTGATTACGTTGATTAGGTTCTGGGGAAGCGCGCGCATCATGGTACTCTCCAAAATGGCGTAAGACGGTAACTCGGGGGAGAATAATTGTTGAATAAATTATTACAGTGTTGCTTTTTATTTTTGGTGCGGTTCGCTTTCACACGGCAATTATGTTTCTAAACAGACTAAATTTGTTAATATAAGTCACGCGCGAGTAAACTGTTCTCTCATTGGTCAAAGTTCCACGGTTTATTTTCTGGGATTTCATTTAGCTGTCACGCATGTCATCCGTCAGGATGGAACGATAACAGCTTCGCGGGCTTATTGTTGTTGTTTTTGTAGCTGTCATTATATTAATTTATTATTTTGAGCAGGAGTCCAGGATTCATCGAGAATAAAAAAAAAAATGCACCTACTAGGAAGAAGAGCAATAAGACGGCATTATAAAATGAAATAGTGTGCTTTGATTTTGAATGGCGAAGACGTGCTCACCCACAGGTTCATTCTGAAGTATTAGCAAAATAACGAAGCTAATGCTTTTCACGGAACTTAGGTAACTACCCATTAAACATTGTGATATAGCCTGGTTTGTTGTTCCGTTGGATCGGATTGCTTTCTCACTACAACCGAACCGCTCCAGAGTTCATTTTCAATCGAGCCGAGACCACCTCGTTCAGGCGATCTCGGACCGATTGTTTTGGCGCGGATCCGGGCGCAATTGCCGTGTTCACATATGCCCAAATGAACCGAGCTGAGGGGGGAAACGCATCAGGTTCCGAAACAATGGGCCAGGTGCGAAAGCACCCTTAATTTGTGTTCTGAAGATGAACGAAGATCTATCAGGTTTGAGGGCGAGTAATTAATGACAGAATTTTCATTTTTGGGTGAACTAACCCTTTAAATGCTGTTTTATGCGGTGTATTATATGTGTGTATTATTACTCGCTCCGCTGGGAAAGCCACCCCATGTAGGACAGCTAACAGGCAGCTGAGAGCAGCGGACCTGACAGCTGCGGCAGATCGACCCGAACGCCACACCAGATTAGGCAGCAACAAATCCTGCATGACCAGCTCCATGTATTCAGCAAACCTCCTACAGAGAGAAAACCACAACAAATATGACAGCCGAATCATGTCATGTGACCTGACCTGTTTGAAACAGACATTAAATCAGCAGGGCTAATGACATTTTTTGCAGTATATTTGCTTAAAGCCATTCTCTTTGGGGATTTCCGGTGATGTCTTTAGCAACGATAATGATTCCTAACCAAACTAAATAATAATTACCTTTATTTAAAAACAGTAGAAGTCTATGATATGTCTTGATTTAGATGTCTAGGTAAACCTTTGCATGCGTGTGGTGTCTTTCCTTTCACTCTCCTCGTATTTCACTTTGCAAATCAAAGAGCCACATGAAACGGAGGAATTTGAGGTGAACAGTATCATACACCATATATATCTGAACGGGACTATCCTGACACGCTACTTTATTGGGGTAATTATGAAGGTTTGTCTTTGAAATGCATAATATTTAGATCCATATCAGGCATCACAAAAGATCTCCGTTCTCAAAATGCATAAATCATTGTAACGATGCATGTTTATACATATATTTAAGCAAGCAGTGGTGAAAATATCAAGTGCTCGAAAGCTCAGTTGTTTAGTAGTAAGCAACTGCTGTTCTCTCTCGTGCTTCAGTGCTATCAGGTATGACAGCAAGCTTAGTACATGAATTTTTCATCAAGAGCATCAACATATTCTGCAATGATGCAAACTGCACAATAACCACATGAAGTTCAGGATCTGTGTTTGATGAACTGACCCCTGTGAGTCCAGAGTGTTGCTGGAGTCCAGCAGTAGTTTGGACAGCATGGTGAAGATGTGAAGTCTCATCTCAGGGTCTCGACTGGGTTCAAGGCAACTCTTTAACAGAGGCAAGAGGGCTGGAAGAAACTCTCCCACCACTGGACCTGAAGGAAAACATATAAAGATGATAAAAAAACTATTTGAGAATGCGGAGTAATTTAAAGTGATAAATGTAACTATTTCGAATAGATTACTTTGATTAGTCTGCACTACTAAATTATTTGTATTTTGCCATTTTATTTGTTAACATTATTTTTAATATCACACATTTATTATAAACAGCTAAAATTTAATTATATTTTAAGTAGTGCTGTCAAACGATTAATCGAGATCAATCGCATCCAAAATAAAAGTGTTTGTTCACATAATATATGTGTGTATACTTATGTATATATAAATACACACACATGCATGTATATATTTAAGAAAAACATGTTACGTTTATATAATAAATATATTTATATATAATATAAATTATATGAATATAAACATAGATACTGTATGTTTGTGTCTTTATATATACATAATAAATATACACAGTACACATACATATATTATGTACAAAAAAACTTTTATTTGATGCAATTAATCGCGATTAATAATTTGACAGCACTAATTTTAAGAAATATGAACTCCATTTTACTCCAATATTTGCTCCATAGTATTTTTTAACATTTAATTGAATTTGATTATTTATTTAATTTAACTGATTTTATTTGATTTCCTTTACCATTCAAAAGTTTGTGGTGAGATTTTACTAATAAATGCTGTTCTTGTAAACTTTCTACTCATCAAATAA
>NW_015506191.1:189204-194815 GCF_001515645.1 Sinocyclocheilus grahami | reverse complement strand
AGGGGGGGAGGGGCAGCATTAATGAAATCTCTAAAGGGGTCATGAACTGCCTTTGTCTTTTTGTTTTTTTTTGTACTGTTCTCTAAGTTCCACTTATAATGTTACCAATGTTATCATATTTTTACATCAAAAAACAACATAATTTAAAAGCAATAGGCTATTTTCTGTCCTGTTTTTGACCCCCCTCATCAGAACGCTATGTTTGGTGTGGTGTGGTGGATTGTAGACTCAGAAGTAAACGCCCACTGCTATGATTGGCTAATAGTTGTGTATGTTTGACAGTCTACATTCCTCATAGATGGCTGCTGCTGTGATTTAAGCATTAATAACTTAATACATCTCAAACGATCTGTAAGAAGAGACAAAGCAATAGTGATCACGTAATGAAGACAGCTACTCACACTTGTGTATTGTGACTAGGGTTGGGTATCGTTTGAATTTTATCGATTCTGATTCTTATCAATTCCTAGTTTCGATTCCAATAAGATAAAAATCCAATATTAAAAAAATTAAGTCAAACATTTAGATGCCAAACATTTATTCTGTCTTTATACAAAGCATTCTGTTGCAGCTGAATAACACTGCACCCTACAGAACACTGCAAGAGGAATTTTGCCCATGCTTTAAAAAAAAATACCACAGCAAAAACAACTAGATTCATATAAATTTCAAATATTAAAGTGTTAAAGACAAGTAAACAGTCAGTAATAAGATAGGAACAAACAAATCAATTAGCAATTAACAACATTTCAGGTACAGAAACTGTCATTAAAAGTTTAAAAACACTGCATAGTTTTCTTCTCATAAATAAAATATAGATTTATCAATTAAAGTTATTAAATATATTCAGGCAAGATCAGTGAATGATTTTCTTTTGTTCTTTGATTAACATTAATGTCTCTTTAACACCGAACGCATGCAGATCTAAAAATACTGTACATGTGTTTTCTTTCTCATCTGTTCTCATCAAAAACGGCTGTGTTTATGATGATATACTGATGTAGTTTTCTGCATATTGGTCGACAAATATGAAAGTCGTCAGTTTCGGCCCGGAACAGCCTTTTCTACAGTGGAAATACACGGAACGGTTCGAGAACGGACACAAACCGGGAACCCGTACTGCGACCTCTGTTCTCTGTGCTCGCGATTCGTATGTGCTGCACGCAAACAGGGCGCAAGTTCTTTCCGCTGCTGCACTTAAATAGTTTTTCAATCACATTAAAATGCGAAAGCAGAATCGAAATGCACACGTCTTATCGAATACCCGGTTCCTGGAAATTTGGAACCGGTTTTCGATACCCAACCCTAGTTGTGACATTACTGTCGGATCCAGTAAAGTCAGCACAGCATTGTCTTTTAGTTTCAATCCTTTTGAAAATCCCACATCGAATTGTGCCTTGTTTGTAAATGAATCCATATTAAAATGAAGTGAACAAAAGTTCTTACTGACGCGGTCTGGAACTTCATTAAAAATAAAGCTCATTCAATCTTTCCCAATGTTGGGATCAGAAGGAAGGCAATGCAAATACTGTTTTTTCTCCCCCACAACTTGGCACTGCACAGTGTCTTGTTGTCTTCAGAGCCATCTTTATCGTTTGGTTTCTGTGTAGACCTGCGCATTCACCTCTCTTGAAAACACGTGCATGAATCGGTGGGCTGGGCTAAACAGGCAGTGATGTCGCTCTTCTTCTGCAGAGGCAGTGCTTATCCACACTGTTACATCATAGAGTAGAACGTTCCACAAGCTATCGTTTTGGCAGACTGCCTTCAATATAAGCTGTTTTTAGACTAACAACAAAGTTTTGAGTTCTGAAACTTACAGGATGTTTTTATAGTACAGTGACCTCTTATATGTCAAAACATGAAGGGAATTTTGGTTTCTCAGTTCATGACCGCTTTAATGAGTTCAGTTCTTTGTGTGCATCTAAACAGAATGATGGTTGTCATTCATGGCTGCAAATGAAGCACACACTCACCGGACTGCCCGACGATGACCTCCAGCTGTGTTTTCTGAATGGAGTAACTGGTCCAGGTGTGATGGGAGTCAGACAGCCACTGTAGCAGATCTGCCATGTGCTGCCGGTACAACTCACACGCTCCACTGAGACCCTGCGCCTCACACAAACACCTCACTGACGCCTCTGCCTGACAGAGAGAGAGAGAGACACACAATAATGCTCAATCCATTGACGTGTTTGAATCAAGTATATATCTAGGGGCTGGTAAATTAGGCTGAGCAGCTCCTTTGGACATGCAATAAGATTTTGTACAACAAAAGGCCCAGCAGTAAGTTCAATATAATGAACTCAGACTGGTCATATCTAATGTGTACAGCTCAATCTGTGTATGGGAAAGCTTCATGCACACCATTCATGTGGGTTTTACCTTGCTGCATTGTTCCTGCTGTGAGGCGAGACTCTGAACTGACACCAGCACCTTCAGCAGCTGCAGACTGATGACAGCACAGTCCACCTGACACACACACAGCACAGCGTCCACACACACCAACAACTGATCCAGATACTGCGCCTGAGGGACAACAAGAAAAAAAGAATCATTTACAACTTTTCACATTGCCACTTTTCATTACTTTTGTTTAATGTTAACTTTGTCATTTATTCCTTTTTGCTTAATGTTCTGTTACGTTTAAAATTAAATTAAATGAACATTTGTACCAATGCTGCTATATTTGTCGTTAATTTGACCTAATTTGTATTACTTCAACAAATGGACTCTCTGACCTCATAAAACTGTCCAAAACACACAATGACATCGGTCTATGTTACAATTAAATTAAATTAAAATAGCAGACAGGCTTATACACAGCTAAAAAAAAAACATAATTATAATAATTATTAGGTACAGTTGATGACGTGGTCTCTCTCAGCTTGGAAAAAAATTTAAAATATATTTTACTTTGTACTAGTTTGATAAATGGACAGTTCTTGTCTATCAATAAAGGACACTATAACACATCTAAACTCTCTGACCTTGTAAAGCAGTCTAAAACTCTTGACAAGCTTTTCTTTCCATCAGTCTCTGTTGTTTTCCTATCCCACTGCATTTTTACCCTCCCTCAAGACCTCTGTGTGTCTCTTTCCATTCAGTGATCACATGTCTAGACAAAGTGTCCCATTCACAGCAACATTAGGATCATGCCACTGTTTCCTCCACTCAGCGGTTCTGTCATAAGCAGGGCCGGGATGCTTAACATGCAGGTGTTTTCACTGGCCTACAGGAAGTGTGTGTGTGTGGGGGACACTTTTACTATTAAATTTAGAAGGAACAACTGAAGAGCACTGCTAAGAATGACAACTTTCTCTTTTTATTTATGTTCAGGATTAGAGTATGATTTATGCATTTACTTATATGATTAGTAATGTATAATTTTATATAAAAAAACATGTATAAAAAAATTAACTTAGGCAGCCAGGGTTAAGCACGGGTATAAAAAAATAAAATAAAATGAGGCAGCCAGGGTTATGCACGAGTATAAAATAAAATAAAAATAAGATAAAATAATAAGGCAGACAGGGTTATGCATGGGTATAAAAAAAATATATAAATAAAAAAATAAAATAAAATAAAAGGAGGCAGCCAGGGTTACGCACGGGTATAAATAAAATAAAAATAAAATAAGATAAAATAAATGAGACAGACAGGGTTATGTACGGGTATAAAAATATAATAAATCAAAATTAAATAAGATAAAATAAATGAGACAGACAGGGTTATGCAGGGGTTTAAAATAAAATAAGATAAAATAGTAAGGCAGTCAGGGTTATGCACGGGTATTAAAATATAATAAATAAAAATTACATAAGATAAAATAAATGAGACAGACAGGGTTATGCACGAGTTTAAAATAAATAAAATAATAAGGCAGGTAGGGTATAAGATAAAATAAAAAAATTAGGTAGACAGGTTATGCACAGGTAAAAAAATTAAAATAAAATATAAAATAAAAGAATAAAATTAATATGTACTGTTAGTTGACGGCGTGGTCTTAGTTTTGAAATATATATAACCCATGATCGTTATAATTAATGACTTACAGATCAAGAAACGTTTTTTTCCATTATGCAACGGTAATAAATAACTTGCATCAAAGATGTCACTTTATGAGCAGATTTCCAGATAACACTCGTAAAACAGAAGCACGTTCTCCAGTTCACCATGCCTAGGGCCGTCAGAGGAGTGATTGACAGGTCTGACAACTGTTTTAAACCAGCACTCTCTGCCATTCCCGTCCGTCTGGCTCTTCTAGTCCATAAATGTGCTCCTGTCTCCACAGCGGCCCCTCAGCAGAAGCGCGTCTCGTCCCACCCTGTCTCCAGCTCTTCCTTTTTCAGGACAGAGGTGAGCAGGCCACAGCTGTCAGCTACCATATGTAAAATATATATGCTCGCGAGCATACGTTTGCCTTTCTTTAGACAGCTGAAATTTACATTCCTGCTTGCAGTCCCATAGCAACACCCAAAACAAAACACGGAGAACTAGTGCTTGTGTTTTCCATGTCCTGAAGGCATCGCAAATCCAATTCAGAACACATTACACAAACGCACACCTTGTGTTAAAAGACCCACAACATCTAGCAAACCCTCAAAGGAGGACTGCAGGCGTATTATTTCCTAGCCTTGTTCTTACACGATACCTTTTTTCCGATGGTTTTGGAAAACAGACAGTCGAAAGTGTTCTGACAACACTGACATCAAAGCTGCAGAGTACAGGAAAGATCACAGCATCTGCCTCTGTTCACTCAACACTGCCTTCACTGCTATTCCACAGACTCAGGCTCATGTCAGGAACACACAATTCTTCTTGAATTTGATACATTATTATAGACATAATCGAATATTCACTCAACACTAAATTCCCTAGTTCAGACCATTTACTGAAACTAAGAAATGTTCATGTAGAATTTATTTAGTTTTATTTAGTAATAATTTTTTTGTATTATACTATAATAAGCATGCATTGATATTTTAAATTAAGTTTTATTTATATTTTTTCATTTTAAGCATTACAAATTTTGTTATGTGCTTTAGTCATTTGTATTAGTTTATATATATATATATATATATATACACACACACACACATATATATGTATATACATATATATGTGTGTGTGTGTGTGTGTGTGTGTGTGCATTTAGTATTATACTATTATAGCATGCATTCATACATTAAATTAGATCTTTTATTTTTACATAGATTTTTTTATTTTAGTTTAAGTATTACTAATTTTGTTATGTGCTTTTGTCATATATACAGTATCTCACAGAAGTGAGTACACCCCTCACATTTTTGTAAATATTTTATTATATCTTTTCACGTGACAACACTGAAGAAATGACACTTTGCTACAATGTAAAGTAGTGAGTGTACAGCTTGTATAACAGTGTAAATTTGTTGTCCCCTCAAAATAACTCAACACACAGTCATTAATGTCTAAACCACTGGCCACAAAAGTGAGTACACCTCTAAGTGAAAATGTCCAAATTGGGCCCAATTAGCCATTTTCTCTCCCATGTGACTCATTAGTATTACAAGGTCTCAGGTGTGAATGGGGAGAAGGTGTGTTAAATTTGGTGTTATCGCTCTCACTC
>NW_015506191.1:180792-188324 GCF_001515645.1 Sinocyclocheilus grahami | reverse complement strand
TGCCTTGCTAAAGAAGCTGAGGGTAAAGGTGATGGATTGGCCAAGCATGTCTCCAGACCTAAACCCTATTGAGCATCTGTGGGGCATCCTCAAATGGAAGGTGGAGGAGTGCAAGGTCTCTAACATCTGGAAGAGGACTCCAGTGGCAACCTGTGAAGCTCTGGTGAACTCCATGCCCAGGAGGGTTAAGGCAGTGCTGGAAAATAATGGTGACCACACAAAATATTGACACTTTGGGCCCAATTTGGACATTTTCACTTTGGGGTGTACTCACTTTTGTGGCCAGCGGTTTAGACATTAATGGCTGTGTGTTGAGTTATTTTGAGGGGACAGCAAATTTACACTGTTATACAAGCTGTACACTCACTACTTTACATTGTAGCAAAGTGTCATTTCTTCAGTGTTGTCACATGAAAATATATAAAATAATAATTACAAAAATGTGAGGGGTGTACTCTCTTCTGTGAGATACTGTATATATATATATATATATATATATATATATACTGTATATATATATATAGTATATATATAGTGTATATATATATATATATATATATATAGCGTACTCTATATACATACAGTAAAAAATATTGTAACAATTCATAATAAATGTTTTGTATTTAAATATACACTGTCATTCAAAAGTTTGGGTTCAGTAAGATTTTTAAGGGTTTTTAAAGAAGTTTCTTACGCTCATCAAGGCTGCATTTATTAGATTAAAAATACAGAGAAAAAAACAGTAATATTGTGAAATATTATTGCAATTTAAAATAATGACTTTATATTTTAATACACTTCAAAATATAATTTATTCCTGTGATACAAAGCTTAATTTTCATCAGCCATTACTCTAGTCTTCAGTGTCTCATAATCCTTCAGAAATCATTCTAATATGTTGATTTATTATCAGTTGTGCTGCTTAAAGGGGTCCTATTATGCTTTTTCACTTTTTTAATTTTAGTCAGTGTGTAGTGTGTATGTTTGGGCATAAAAATATCTAGAAAGTTACAAATCTCAAAGTCCACTCCAAAGGGAGATATTTAGTTTTTAAAAAATCAATTTTCAAGAACTACAGCAAACGGCTCGTTTGGACTACAGCGTTTGGTTTCCGGGCTTTATGATATCACAAAGCGGCTCATTAGAATTTCATTACAAATAATTCCCGCCTACAGAAATTCGAATGGTTGGGGGGTGGGGAGGGGCGAGGTTGTGGTTAGAACGCTTGGTTGAGTGAGCGCATGAGATGAGACGACGAAGAAGAAGAGCTGCTGTGCTGTAGCCTCAAATTTTTGGCATGTCTAGAACAGCGGTTCTCATTTCCAGTCCTCGCGTACCCCCACTCTGTTCATTTTGTGTGTTTCTCTTATTGCTTCATCCGTTTGTTAAATTTGACTGTAAGTGCCCTGCGAAGTGGACATTACCGGATATTCCTCCATGATTCCAGTTTGAAGGGAGCGTATGTTCCATACAAAGGGCATTTAAGTGTGCGAGACGTGAATTTAAATTGTATTTATTTACAGAGGTATATTATGTCCCACTTCACGCTTCTCTAGTAAGTTTAGTCTGTGTGTGAAGATGCTGCAGGCAGCGGCGCAAATCTGTAAATGAATACTCCGAAGTGAAGTAAACTTCAACGGATTTCCCCTGCTCAGGGAGTAGGGAGCAATGAACACTGTGTAGGGACCATGTCAATCGGAACACAGTTCATGCACGGAGCTCACGAGATGATCTGAATCAGGTGTGTTAACAAAGAGAGACATGCAAAACATGCAGAGCGGGGGTACTAGAGGACTGGGATTGAGAACCGCTGGTCTAGGACAATTCTTACAAATACAACACGCCATAGCTGGGCGCCGCGGACAGATGCCGAACGGCGCCGCCGGTGTGCCTACACTCATAGAAAATAATGTATTTGAATGTTAAAGCCGTGGCGCCTAATGCGTTTTTCGAACCACCAAGCATGAGAGCATGTTCTAGTACACCCCCAAAACAAAATCAAGACTTTGTGAAAGAGCATAATAGGACCCCTTTAATATTTATTTTTTAATGAATAGAAAGAGTTCATTTAAAAGAGAATTTTTTTTATTTTTTACTGTATTTTTGGCAAAAACAGATTCAAATCCTCTCTAATATAATTTTTTTCTCCCTCTCAATTTCCATTTCATGTCAATTATTGGCTACTGTGATATTAAAATCATAAAAACAGGATAATTTGCCATTTCCTTCTCTAAAACTAACAAAAAGCACTGCCTCACCTCCCGGACAAAGGTCCTGCAACATCTGTGATGGACCGTGTCCTTATAATGTGTCACCATTACACAGCCAATGCTTCTGAAGACACTTTATTTAACGGAAGGAAGACTTTGTGAGATTCTGGCATGACGTCTGAGATGAAACATGGACAGCTGGACCAAAGTATGCAGGATTGTGGTGGACACACAGGGGCAAAATTAGTATTTTTTCTTTTAGTGCTTTTAATTACACTACAGAGGTAATTCCTGCAAAGCCCTCAGGGGTGGTGACTTGGCACCGACGAACTAAAAAAAATAGAGTGTTATTTTTGATATCAAAGCGAGCCGAATGTGGGTTGAGAGGAAACCAGGGCCAGACTCGTGGGTCTGGGTGGGATTTTTCCACTCGGTCTGACAGACATTTGTCCTAACACACATCGGCACTGTGGGCTGCAAAAATGTAATAAAGACATTCTTCAGGAAAAGTAACTGGAAAATCAAACTAGCCAAAATAGTTGTTTTTAACAATGTGTAGCATATCATTTTGGAAAATTGGGGCCACAATTTTCACCGGAGGTCACTAAGTGGCTGTGTTGTTGGTCATAGCGTCATTTCTACTGTCGGATGCCCTAATGTTATTGGTTGGCTGCATAACTTATTCCAGGTAAAACAACCAAAACTGGCAAATCTGATTGAAAATAAATTAATTCTGGTCTTTGCCGTCCTTTACAATGGATACCGAGCACTCAACAGCAGGTAGAAAGCAGAAAGCTCACTAGCCGCTTTTCCACTATCTGGTCGAACAGTTCTAAGAACTGTCAGGTACGGTTCCAGTTGTATTTCCACGTGAGCCTGGTACGGCGCAGCACGAAAACTGTTCTCGGCCAGGAATTTTCGGCACGGTTAGACAACTGCGCTGAGCCACGCTGAGCCGTGCTGGTAGAGTGCGCGTGTGCGTGACGTCGCCACTCAGGATCTGTCACATGTCTGTTGCCTGGCTGCTAGTTTCTCCGTAGCTTGCTAAGCGTGCTATTTTGAGCAATATAAACACAAATTAGTAATAAAATCTAAAGAAATTTCTGATCATCCTCCACAACGCGGTGGTTATTTACACCTCATATCATATGTAAACACTTGTGTTACCACGGCAACGACTGACGCATTTGAATTGCATTCCAAAGAGATCCGTTATCAGCCCGGCAGTGGAAAACGAAACCATAACTGTACCAGCCGGCTCGGATCGGTGCGGAATGGAACGGTTATGCAAAGAGAACCGTTCAGCGCGATGGTGGAAAAGCGGCTACTGTCTCTCACCTGTTGGGACCCCTGACAGACTTCAGGGTGTGCAAGTGTGTCTCCAATTTTTATCAGGTGGGGTCCTAATGCCTCCCTTGAACTCCCTCTTAATACGGACCCCAGAACCATAAGAGGAGCCCAGGGAGAAGCAGACGAGCAGGAAGTGGAGTCTTCAACGTGAGGCAGGAGCAACTTGAGGTAAACCTCTGGACTGACAAACACTCCCAACAGCTTTGCCGACTCAAAACACTGTCAAGAGAGAGAATGAGAGAACTGAAATCAAAATCAATGCAATCAAAGCTGATACTAACCACTAAAACACCATTTGTACAGTTCAAGGGAGCAGCGCGTCAAAACAACCCAGTTATGGTAATGATATTTTGGCACTATATCCTCTAATATTCTACTTCTTTTAAGCCCATTCTGCTTCATGTTTGTTGCTTCTCTCGCCAGCTAAAGACGTAAAACACTGTATTATTGATAAAAAAAAACAGCTTCAGTGAGATGACGCGGTTATTTTAACAACAGTATCACAGAAACGGTGCTGAGCAGCAAAAGGGACTGATACTTTCTGTAGACAATGAGAACGCAGCAAGGTAAAGGTAGTTTTGTCTGTCAAATATACTGTATATGACTCTGAATGTTCAAAAAACATTGTTGTGACAAATTAATGATGAGGCCCCGTACACAATAAAGCTTTTTCATCTAAATTTGGAACTATTTCAGCATGTTAGCCTAGTAACTTTGAGACTGATTACAAGTTGTTGTGTGTTGTTAGTAGATTCTTCTAAGAAAAAAGCAAAGTCCCTTCGAGACAACAACCTCTACATCTTTTCTCAGCAAGCCTTGTGTTATACATAGGTATCTAACTGTAAATACAATAGGCTAATAGTCTGATTAAACAGCTGCTCTTACCTTTTAATATTCATATCCAATTTGGCTCAATGGATTAAATATTTTAATATTTTTCTGGAGAAAAATTCTGACACACCACTGCACTGAGCCCAATATTTAATTGAACAACCCTGTTTTAGGTCTTTGCACGTAGGTGAAGTCTAATTTTTCTAATAAAACAGCATAAAAAAATTAAAATAAATAATTTAATGAATTGTGGAAAAAAGTAAAAATTTAAAGAATTACAATTTCATTCTAAAGAAAATTATTTTCTCCGAGCAACACACAGCGGCATTTCATTTCTTAATGCATGTTTTGAATGAATTGGGTGAACCATTTGGCGCGTTGGATTTGAAGCGGCGCTACACAGAACGATAGGTGTGTCATCGAAGTACTGCGGGAGCGATTCAAAAGCATGTTTGTCGCGGTACTTTGATGTCACACACCGATCGGTCTGATGGTAATGATCCGCTTCAAGTCGAACAAGCCTAATGATTCAATGGACCATTCATAAAGAACCATTTACTGCACTCCTGAATGAATCAGCTATTTGGACGAATCAAATGAATGAATAAACGACTCGATGAATTAATCATTAAGACATTTAACACCACCTACTGGCAGTTTTAGTTTATTATTTAGAGCAGAGGTCCCCAACCACCGAAGAGTGTCTGTCTACTTCTCCAACCACCGGGTTGTGACCTTAGACTGTATAAAAACATGGACGTAGTGTCAGTGACGTCACCCGTAGGGTTCCAAAGACAGTTTTTGAAGCTCAAAGTGGGCAGAGGCGGCCGTCGCCATCTTGGCAGACATCTTGACACCGCACGTCACTCCCGGATAATCGAAGATGGGCAAAGAGGCGGGAGCTGGTTGTTGAAACCACACCCACCTAGCTCGATGGTGGTGACAGCAGCGGCAATCCACCTGTCACTCAAGTGGCCACGCCCTTAATTATGCAGAACTTTAAGGCTTAATATAATTTAAACAGATGAGTTATAAAAAAATTCACCCCCTTGTTGTCATGAAGGGCTAGACCAAAATAATTTTTTGAACCAGGCTGTAAACATGTTTTTTCTGCTGTAAAGTTAGGCATTTTAACATGGGGAGTCTATGGGATTGACTCCTTTTTGCAGCCAGCCTCTAGCGGCCAGTTGACGAATTACAGTTTAAGTCACTTCCTTGTTGGCTTCACGAGAGAGAGGGGGAGGTTGCCGCTCGGTCGCGACCCACTACCGGGCGGCAAATAAATAACAGAGTGTCATAATTATTCTGTATTTTCTTTGTATGTGATTGATATGGAGTAGCAATTTCATGTTAAACTCACTTCCTTGTTGGCTTCACGAGAGAGAGGGGGAGGTTGCCGCTCGGTCGCGACCCACTACCGGGCGGCAAATAAATAACAGAGTGTCATAATTATTCTGTATTTTCTTTGTATGTGATTGATATGGAGTAGCAATTTCATGTTAAACAAGTAAATGAAAGATTGCTCTGATCTGTCACATATTAGGAGTTAAACGGATCGCAGTTGATCCGTAATATGTACAGATGAGACATACCGTTCGGCAAGCACGTGATTCGCAGATTAATTTGCCAATTTACACGGTCAAGCAATTTTAAACCACAAGAAGAAGAAACGAAAGAGAGCTCAATTCGTTACTCATGCGCTGTTCTCAACACAATCGAGCGCGCACAAGCATAGAGAAGTGTTTCAGACAGCGCGGAAATACCGAGTTGTGTAGCCTATACATACACATAAAATTAGCCTATGTCAAAACCCCTTCACGGAATTGTCATTCTCTGTGCTTTAAATATTTTTTTTCTCGCTTATCCGGAAAAATTATCCGATCTGTGACGATCCCCAACTCCAGGTGTGAAAAACTTGTTGCATCTTTCCCAAAAAGACTCATGGCTGTATTAGATCAAAAGGGTGCTTCTACTAAATACTGAGCAAAGGGTCTGAATACTTAGGACCATGCGCCATTTCAGTTTTTCTTTTTTAATAAATCTGCAAAAATGTCAACAATTCTGTGTTTTTCTGTCAATATGGGGTGCTGTGTTTACATTAATGAGGAAAAAAATTAACTTAAATGATTTTAGCAAATGGCTGCAATATAACAAAGAGTGAAAAATTTAAGGGGGTCTGAATACTTTCCGTACCCACTGTATATACAGGGCTTGAATTTCGGCACGGGATTGCGCATAATTCTACTGATTCCCGCAGTTTCCGCGCTTGTAACGTGGGAAATTCCTGCAAATATTTCAACGTGAAAGATGCTTGCGACAGATGACGTAATGTATCATTTGCATGTGCTTCTGAGTCTTACCATTTTAAACATTCAAGTGCTCAATTCAGTACTTGTGCGCTCTGTGACTGCGAGACCCTTTCTGTGAGCCGCCTCACACCCAAAGCGCATGCACATAAAGACGCATCTGCCGTTGCGTGTAAACGGCCGAATACATACAAAAATATAAGTGCCCATCTTGATGAGTATTCATGTAAACAGTCGATTTATACTAAACATTGTCGGTATACAGGCTATTAAGTTAATGTAAACAGTTGAGAAACAAAACTTGTGTAACAGTTTGCATGAGGTCTTAAAGAGACAGTAACCTAAATAAACCTGCTGTCTGTCATTAATGTTTATTTATACATTGAAGAATAACCAGTGTTATTTTAAAGTTAAATAGATTATTCTGTTTCTGTGGTATTTCTGTTAAACCTACCTGAAAAACTTAAAGCACAGTTAATTTTAGTTGTATCTTGTCATTGTATTTGTTTGTGCCATTGCTTGTCATTAATCTATTCTTATTTTATTACTGACTGTTTACTTGTCTTTTTTTTAGTTCAAATAAATTCAATTCAGAGTTTGAAAGTTTTTTTCTTCCTCACAATATAAATATGAATCATTAGAACATTATAAATTATAAAACACAAATACACTGGGTGACGAAACATTTAGGTTGGATGATTGTAGTTTAAAAATATATCTAAAAAATACCCTAACTCCCCCCTCAAATAAAAAAATCCCCCCCATTTTCCAAAACAAATTTCAGGCCCTGATATAGATATATATATATATATATATATATATATATACAGGTGCA
>NW_015506191.1:180143-180352 GCF_001515645.1 Sinocyclocheilus grahami | reverse complement strand
TGATGCCTTGACCCCAGCCTCAGTCCATTCCTTGTGAAGTTCACTCAAATTCTTGAATCGATTTTGCTTGACAATCCTCATAAGGCTCAGTTCTCTTGGTTGGTTGTGCATCTTTTTCTTCTAACCTTTTTCCTTCCACTCAACTTTCTGTTAACATGCTTGGATACAGCACTCTGTGAACAGCCAGCTTCTTTGGCAATGAATGTTTG